>NC_037294.2:21120971-21425596 GCF_000002775.5 Populus trichocarpa
GATCCTGAAGCATTGGATGCTGGCGGTGCAGAGTTGACCATGGTGTGCATGGCTTGCATAGTAGGCTGTGAGTCTGGAAAACGAGCAGAGGAGAATGAGAGATGTGGTGATGGGGCTCGATATAAGGAATGCTGCATAGTTGGTGATTGTGTGGGATAGGACTGCTGAGAAGGATAAGCAGGAGTAGGATGCATGCCAATATAGTTTGGTCCTTTGTCATTATAGAAGCAGAACCAGGTAGTGTGATTAGGTCTGCCACATATATGACATTTAGGTTTCTTATAAGAAGAAGCATCACAAAACGGGGCAGTATGTCCCTCAGAATTGCAGAGTTGACAGATTGGCATCATGGATGCAGGGTGACTGTGAAATTGCTGATTAGGTGAAGGACCAAGAACGCCAGGATTAGAGTGTGGATGTTCATTTGCCATAGAAGGAAACACTGGTCTAGAGTGAAAGTGTCTTGCTCCTTGAGAAAAACGACCTCTACCAGTGTTTCTATTTCCACTATAAGGCTTAAATCCTCTGTTAACAGCCTGAGATGAACTATGATTCATAGAAAAACCTGTAGTTGCAGCCATTGCTGTCATTAGAGGAGCATGAGGTGATGCCTCTACAATCACTTCCTCTGCAAGCAATTGTGAACGAAAATCATGCAATGAGATCACACTCTCTCGTCCCCTTATAACACATCTAAATGTGTTATACTCCATAGGCAAGCCATTGAGAGCCAGAATAACTATATCTTCATCAGCAAAGTATACACCAGCAGCTGAAAGATAGTCCCTGGCTTCTTTAATACGATGAAGATATTGTGAAATCGAATCTGCTCCTTTTTTGATTGTTTGTAGATTAGATTTCATCTGAAAAATGCTGGTTCTAGATACTGTTGAAAACTGCTCCTTCAGTCGATTCCACAGATCCTTGGAGCTGGTGCTACCAATTGCACAAGACATAGCAATAGGAGATAATGTAGCAGTGATTAATTGCATGATGGCTCGGTCATGCATTTTCCAGACTATGAATTCATCATTTTGAGAAGAAGCGATTCCAGACTCGCATGAAGCTGAGCTGAGTTGAGGTGGACAATGAATTGATCCATCAACATATCCCATAATGCCATTGCTTTCAAGCAAAAGTTGCATCTGAAAGTTCCAATTGAGGTAGTTTGAATCATCCAGCTTGACATTAACAGACGTAGGAATAGAAGGAATGAGAGCTGTGATTGGAGATTGCAGAAGTTGAAGTTGTGAAGCAGTCACCATTGAAAGATTAGCAGATTATCAATCAGAGATCAGAATGTGGAGAAGGAGCAGATAGAATGCGGAAGCAATCAGAAAGGATCTTCAAGCGTGAGCTATGAGCTCTGATACCATGTTAACATGTAACTTCAGTAGTAGATACAGAGAGGTTGAGTGAGAGACGAGAGAAAAATGAAAACCTTATTAACCTTCTTCTTTTCTGTTATTCAATCTTCTTGCTTTCTATAGTTAGTTAGTTATTTATATATACATGCACTGTAACAACTTAACTGCATGTAACTAACTTTTCTAACTAACTAACTAACTAACAGATTTATTAACCAATATTACACTTGTCATTCACTGTACTCTAACATGAAATACATGGTATTTTTTACAGACAAATCATCAAACACCTAGAAAGCAACTCCAATACAACGAAAAATATTACTGTCAAGAAGCCCCAATTTAAAACCAACAGCATAAACAATTCCATGAAAATAATTTAACGTTGTTTTTCGGGCTCTCTTACCCCTTTGATTTCTTTTGATTTTTGCATTGTTTTAAATTTGCTGTAGAATATTGTGACCAAAATACACTGCATAATGAAATCCTGAAGAATAAGAAATAAAAAATAATAATACTATTTGCTAATTAAATAAATTCAATCCAAAAAAAATGTGATTCTCAAAATACCCCTCTTAGTATCACAATTTTTTTCCATAAATTTCCATAGTTTGTATCCCATACCTAAAACAAATCGTGAATGCTTCTAGCTACCAAGTATAAAATCAACTGCCCAAAACAAATATTTCACATGAAACTTACATAAATATTTATTTATATAACTAATCATTAGTCAAAAAGTTACAAGTTAAAGATATACGCTCGCTCTAATTAGTTTTTTCCCTCTAATTAACCTATCTATGTTCATTAATTAGTTAACATCTCTAATGCGATTCTAGTTTTATTAAAGAACTTTTTTTTAATGAAAGTTAAAACATATTTTAAACCATGAATTTCAATTGTTTTGTTAATGAAAAATATTTTTAATCTCTTATTTGATCTTATTTTATTTTTTCTGGTTTATCATTTAAACTTAATTTTATTACCAAGGGAATGTTTAATCATATTTAATATCTCTAACTCAGAAAAGTATAATTTAATATTATAATAATTTATTTTTTATATATAATTCATCCCTATTTTTTATTTATAAATTTAATTATTTTGTAGACATGAAAGAAAAAATAAATTTAAATGAAAAAAGCGTTATTATTTTTAAAAGAAACCAGCTATAAGAGCAATTGCTTCAGGTTACATTATTATGCAAGTAATTAACTGGCAAAAATCTACCTTAGGAGGGAGAAATTGCACGAATTAAATAAATTCAAAAAGAAGAAAATATAAGCATAAAAAGCCCGTCTAGCTCAGTTGGTAGAGCGCAAGGCTCTTAACCTTGTGGTCGTGGGTTCGAGCCCCACGGTGGGCGTTTGTTTGTTCCTATTTTTTCTTCCTTTTGGTTGCTTGAAGAAGATTTTTGTGTGCTACTCTTCGAGATGAGATCTGCCATGAAGACCCCAGAAATAGGCGTATCTTTTATTTTTTTCTCAAAAAAAAATAAAGGTAGATAAGAGATCATTAACGCTACTCCAAGAAACGCCACAAGGTATTACAATTATCAAAATGATATTGGTTGAAGTTTTCAGCTTTGTTGATTTGCTGGCTATTTAACCCACGTTTTTTCATGGGTTATAATTGTTTTTAAGAGAATATTGATTATGAAGGTTGCTTTAATTTTTTTTTATATCAAAAATTCAAAGTAAGAATTGAAAAGTTTATGCAATCATCTAACTAAATAAATCAATAATTATTTATATAAAAAAAGCTATTAAGAATAACAAAAAAAAAACTATAAAAATAAGACATTTAACCGATTGTGTTTATTAAACTTATTTATTTAAATAAATAAAAGATAAATTCACTCTAAAATACTCATGAATTAAACAATAAATACAAATAAAATTAATATAATAAACTCATACCATAAAAAATATTACGTAAGGCCAAACACATCATCAAAATATAAGGAATAAACCCATGACGATATGATGAAAAATTATAAAAAAAAACACCGAGCAAACTCAGCAGTCAACCCAGGTCAACAAATCAAACACATGACTTAGGACATAAAATTGAGATGACCCCATTAATAGAAAAGCAAAAACAAATATTTGAAAAAAAAATGCTTTTAAAAAAGATCAAAATCGATTCAGACTTATTTTTTAAATTTATGATTCAAGTCATGATATCGGAGTGACCCCGTTAAAAGCAAGTCCAAAAAAGCCAAGAAACAAGATTCTTAATCATACAAGTATTGAAAATAAGAAATTGAGAAAAAAAAAATCAATAAAAAAAATGATGCAAAACAAAACAAATAGCAATTAGAAGAATCAGGACTAAATTCGATAAAAAAAAAAACAAATGAAATTAAATGTTTGTGGGGAAATTAAATGTCCAGGGATGAAATTGAAAAAAAATCAATTAAAATAATTATAACCGAATTTGACATGAAAAATTAAATGAAAAATAAATGCTTATGGATGGAATTGAAAAAAAAAACAAATAAATTAAGAAAATGACTTAAAACGAAAAAAAAATAACAATTACAAGAATAAAGACCAAATTTGATTAAAAAAATAACATAGTTAGACCACTATGGATGACATCGAGAATAAAATCCAATTATAAATAATCAATGTAAATAAAACAATTACAATGAAGAGAAGAAGGATTGAATCAAAAGAAAAAATAAATTGAAGGGTTAATATAATTATTTGCATGACCGTCACGGAATCCAAGGAACAAAGAGAAGGAAAGGAAAAGAAAATTGGCACTAAACCATACCTAACTACAATATACGCGCCACTCAAAACAAAAAAGACGACAAGACAATTCAAATGATGTTGTGGCATCACAATTACCATCATTGTAGTCAACCATATGCGCTGTCTAAATACGATGGAGAGGCTAACACGCTAACATGTACAAGGCACGTATCAACAACTTTTTATTTGTACAAAAACAAAAATGCTCCTGGTGCTAAACAATAATAACGAAAAATACCATTATGGAATTACAACTAAGCCACTGAAGTCAGGGTTAAAAAAATTAAACAAAAGAGTAATGTAGTAATTCATCTATTTATTAAATGTACCAAAAGTTCTCATTGTTAAATTTTTAAAAGTAGTATGGTAATTGTACTATTAAAAAAAATAAAAAAATATTATTACTCCAAACAAATAAAAAATGATAAATTGATAGTGTATAAAGATTTTGACTAATAAAATAAAACCTTATAAATTAAAGGGTGAATAGTAAAATAATAATTTTAATAACCTGAAATTCATTTTACTGTGGATTAAGGGACCCTAAAACAACCATGTTATTTAGTTATTTAGTTAATAGTTAATTAGATGTGCACCTGAACAGATTCAGCTGATGAGATATTCCTCCACAGAGTTTATTTGGCTTGCTCATGGCAGTGGTTAAATAACCTCCGCAAAGTCTGGAAGATTTAAATCCTATAAATCTTGCAACTAAAAATAATCTTCCAGTTATTAAACTTAGTTCGTTCGGTAAGTAATAAAATAAATTTATGATTTAAACTAGATTTTAATTTTAATTAAAAAATATATCATGCTCCTAATTTAATTGATCCTATCAAACATAATCAATCAATTTTTTTTAAAAAATATTATTTTAATAAAAAAAAAGGATTAATCCGAGTATTTTTAACAGTCATAGTTAATCTAACAACTCAATCATCTTCTATCCCGAATCCAGAGTAGGGACCGAGCCTGGAAAGTTAATATTTTAGCTTATCGAAAAAACAGTATTTTGTTAGGTTTAATGCTACAAAAGCCTAGATGTCTATAGAGCTGGACTCCAGAATGGGCCTGACACGCCCACAGGTTTTGAACTTAGTCCACAAATTGAAACAACACGGGATTATCGACTGCTATTAAAGTTCCTGGGCTTCAACGAGTGACCCAGAAAAACACAGATGGTGCCGGGAAGAGAGCGACGGTGAAGAGAAAAATAACAAAGCAAATACACGTTTGAATGAGCTCGAATGCAAACGAAACATAGCAAAGAAGAGAGGTGGCTTCGTTGCTGTCAATTTTGCTTTCTTCCATTTTGATCGTTTAATTATATATTAGATATAACTAATAGCAAGAAAAATAAGGAAATGAGAGTGCAAGCCCTCACTTCTATCACACATATTCAAGTCCTTGAACGAAAAGGCACATAGAAACAAGATCATCCTCAACCTCAACATAAATTTCTTCTTCACGTTGACAGAAATTGAAATGTAAGAATGGATTGTAAGAATGGTGAAGAAACCGACCTGTTTATTGCAGACAGTAAATTCACAGCTGCAGGTTCAGAGGTTCAGACTTCTATTACACATAATATTTAAGTCCCCGAGCAAACAAAGACATAGAAGCATACAAAATAAGGCTAGTGCTTATAGAAGGCCAGTGTGCACTTGCAGTTTTATTCTACTCCAGGAAACAGGCACTTCTGCTCCCTCTGGCCTGTTGAACAACTCTCATTTTCCACTTTGATCACCTCGGTCATCTACAGCACAAAACAGAGTGTGAAGTAGCAATCAATTTAATGGATCATTGGTAAGTCTGGTTGTGAATAATCTTAGAATGAATATCAATACAATGATAAGGCTTTACCATCTGCTGAGACGAGGATATCACGCTATCCATGCCTCCTAGTTCCCAGGAGAATGCCCCTAATTCGGTGCAGTTCAGCCACGACATTGCTAATGTTTGTCCTCTCTCTTGGCAAATCTACCGAACAAGAAACTCCTACCTCCATAATTGAAACCAAGCACTCCAGAACTTTGTCATTTCCAATACGCTTCATCCCATCAGAGGCATTAGCACTTGTTTGCTCGATTTCTCTCAGAAGTATGGGATCAACAACCTCCACCACACGGTCAGGCAACGCCATTTTAACATACTTGTGCAGGTTCAGCCCCTCTTTGAACGAGCCATCAGTTGGCGTCTTTCCGGTAAGTATCTCCAACAACAGGATGCCGTAGCTGTACACATCCCCATAAGTTGACACCTCGTTTCCGATACCGTACTCTAAAATTTATATGCATGGTTGTTAACAACCCTGGAAACTAGTAATAAAATGACACTAATTTTATTGCTTCTTTAAGTATTTCAGGACGCTGAAATGTTCAGGGATGTTTATGACTTTGGCAGAAATAATTGTTATCATGTGGAAAATAGTTATATCAATTCGTCAATGCAAGCCAATGGAATATTATTCTAATCACTTAAAACTAAAATAAATCATGTAAAATCTGTCTGGCATTACCTGGGGCAGCATAGCCAACAGTGCCTTTTAAACCAATAGAGCTGTTCTGATTTGATGATAATTGAACTGAAGCTTCTGGACGGAATCTTGCTAATCCAAAGTCTCCAACATGAGCAGTCATATCACCATCAAGAAGAACATTGCTAGGCTTCAAATCACAGTGAACAACAGCCATTTGACAGTGGTAGTGCAAATAATCAAGGGCACTAGCTACATCAATTGCAACGTTTAACCTCTGAATCAGATTCAGGTTTCCTTGCTCGCGTTCCTCGTCTGATGTATGAACTGGATGCAGCCACTCTTCCAGGCTCCCATTGACCATGAATTCATAAACCAGAGCTTTAAAATCATTGCCTCGAAAATCAAGGCTAGAACATGCAGTTAAAATTTTGACAAGGTTTCGGTGCCTGATGTTTATCAAGGCTGCACACTCTGCCATATAGCTTTTGGAAGCTCCTTTACGTAGCAGGTTGAATACTTTCACTGCGACAATCATTCCATCAGGTGCGAGAATTGCTTTGTACACAGACCCGAAACTACCTCCACCAATAAAATTGGATGAGGAAAAGCCACCAGTTGCTTGATAGAGTTCTTCATAAGTCACTCTCCGAAATGAGACCTCCCATGAAGCTCCAGAAGCAGGCTCATTTTTTGTTTTTCTCCAGGAATGGATAAGTAGAGAAGAGATCAGCAAGAGTGCAATGATAAAACCACATGGAATTGAAATTACCAGCTTCAACTTGGGAGAAAATTTTGGTTTTCTCAACTCATTGGACGTGCATCTGGACAAATTCAACTGAGATATTCCTCCACAAAGCTTATCGTTTCCCAAAACTGAGACTGCGCTTACATTCCCGAAAACTCTTTGTGTAGGCATCTCACCTTCGAGGTGATTAAATGAAAGATCCAAACGCTGCAACAACTGGAAGTCTGCCAAAAACCTTGGAATTTGGCCAGTCAAGTTGTTGTAAGAGAGATTGAGATATTGAAGTGCTCTCAAAGAACTCAAAAGCTCCGGAATAGACCCTTGCAAAAAGTTCCCCTCCAGATGCAGATATTCTAGCATAATGCAGCTTCCAAGACTTCCAGGAATTTCACCTGATAACCTGTTATGTGAAACATCTAGATATCCTAGGTTCACTAACCTGCCCACTTCAGAGGGAAGGGGACCTATCAACTGATTATGAGATAGGTCTAAACTCACGGATAAAGAAGCCATACCAATTACTTGTTTGGTTAATGGACCGCTCAAATTGTTTTGAGCAAGCTTTAAAGACATCAAATTTTGGCAGTTTGCAAGACTTGATGGGATGCCTCCTTGCAAATTATTCGCAGATAAATAAAGTTCGACCAATGAAGTAACATTGCCCAAAGATGAAGGGATATTTCCAGAGATTTTGTTTTCAACGAGGGTTAGACCGTGCAAATTTTTTAATTTACCAATGGAAGTTGGTATAACGCCAGTCAATTGATTTGTTTCCAACATCAAAGTATCCAGGCTGATGAGGTTTCCAATATCAACTGGAATGCTTCCCCGCACTTGATTTCTTCCCATGGACAATGTTGTGAACTGTGATGAGAAGTTGCTGATTATTTCTGGAAACATTCCTCCTAAATTGTTATCACTCATACCCAATTCTTCCAAATTGGTGTAGTTTGCAAGGCTCTGGAGAAAACTGAGATCACCTTCCTCCCCATTTCCAAGTTCATTGGAATCAATACCAAGATACTGTAGATTAGGCAGGTTTGCAAATGGGGGCACTTTCCCAGTAAAGCTGTTGTTTCCGAAATCAATAACAGAAAGAGTTGAGGCATTGGAGATCGTCACAGGTATCGGTCCGTTGAATCGGTTGGCATAGAATACAAGCACTTCAAGGCTTGGAAGCTTTTGGCCTAAGTCAGAAGGAAGACTCCCATGAAATTGGTTAATCGCCACAGAGAAAAGTGTAAGAGAAGAGAGATTGTATATGGACGGGGGAATTGTACCACTCAGATTATTTAAGGGAACAGACAATTTTCTTAACCTTTTCAATTTCCCGATACCATAGGGAATGCTTCCTTGCAAATGATTATCCCCCACACCAATAATCTCAACAGACGAGAGATTTTCAAAAGAAAGCGGTATCTCGCCAACTAGATGATTAGTTACTAAAAGACATGCTTGCAGATTTAATAACGACCCCAGTTCTGCAGGAATTTTGCCAATCAAGTTGTTTCCCTTTAAATCAATCAACTGAAGATTAGAGCAATTCGAGATATTGGCAGGGATTTCACCGCTGAATGTGTTGTTTTCGAGGTTCAACTGCTGTAGACGAAGCAGACGACCCAACTCCTGTGGAATATTTTGGCTGAAGCTGTTGTTGCTCAGGTCTAGTATCCTGAGAAAACTCAGGTTGCCAATGTGAGGAGAGAGGGAACCCGCCAGCTTGCAAGAGTGGAGGTCAAGTTCTACAACTCTCTGATGCCGGCGTCCACATTTAGCGCCTGACCACTCACAGATATGCAAGGATTCATTCCACGAGCTGAGTGCACCGAGGGGGTCATCAGTAATTTGAGCCTTAAAAGCTAACAGGGAGAGTCTATCTGTTCCCCCTCCAGATAATGAGAAGGAAGAAGAGATCAGATGCATTATTTGCAGGAAAAGAAGCCAAAACATGCACGAACTCATGCTTGGTAACTCCAATTTTAATTTGATCTAGAGATTTTAGTGATGAAGATGTGGTTTGCAGAGCTCCTCTGTTGATACAAATATGCAGGAAAAGGATAGATGGAGGCTTAGGATTTGTTCAGACAGAAAACATTGTTCAATTACGAATATTCAAAGTCATGAGCAAGTAAACTTACGAGTCAACAGAAGTAGTGCAAGTTAATTGTCTTGTGACTTGTGACAGGTGTTGTATAGTAAGACATGGATTGTATTGTAAATATAAATTAGAAAACTGAGTAAGACAATTATATTAGTCAAATAATAATCATAATAGAGGAGAAATTTTGCACGGACCTCACTATTTATGATCATGAACCAACTTTAAAGCAACTTCCGTAGTTGCGCGCTATAATTTTTTTTTTTTATTAGTGTGTGGTGTTCGGGTCAGCTTGCGCGCATCACGACTAGTCCCCACGGCCCACTGAACATCCTGCAAGCCCAGTGAGCAGGTAAGGCACCGCGGGGATGACAGGCGTGCACATAGAAATCGAACTCGGGCGCGGAGGAAGGGGACAAGCCCCCCACACCGCTAGAGCGCAACCCCAAGTGCGCTATAATTCTATTTTGGTTCGATGGTATGGTGATTTTTTTAAAAAAATATAATTCTTTTAAAATATATATTATATCTTTTAAAAGTAAAAAATATACCTTTTAAAACTAAAATTACATATTTTTTATTAAAAAAACTCACCATACCTCCCACCCAAACACACCCTACGACACAAATGCACACTCCACGAGGTCTATACTTGCAGCAACTGTTATCACTATTTTTTTTTTTGTTTGTTTCGGGTTGATTGCTAAATAAATTTTAAGTTTATAATTTATGGGTATATTATTTGATTTAGATATTTGATATTATTTTGTAATTGATTGAAACTTTGAAATAAACTTGGCCTTTAATATATCAAATGAAAATTAAAAATCTAATTCATAAAAAAAAATGATATTAAACTAGAGCATGTAATGATGCAGGCCTTTAATATATCACAACTCAGATCGCATGCATGTTAATTTGGTGGAAAAATTAAACTAGAGCATGTAATGATGCAGGCGTGTTCATTCAAAGTCGCAAGTGAACATGTAACAAAATGTCAACAAAATATACAGAACTCACCTTTGAAAAGTTTGAGCCCACAATGTGGTGGGGCGTATTCAATTTGTTTGGTCCTAAAATGTACAGTGCGACTAGCACCCAGTGAAAATGAGAGGGTCTGAGGGTGGCCTTGACGTTTTTTCTAAGGTGCAAATATATATTTCTGGCTCGTTTGGTTTGGTATCGTGCTAGCTTCTGGTTTTTTTCAACTATTAAAGATGGCTGATGTATAATCTCCTTTTCTTCTTTTTTTTCCCTTGAAATCAAACATGGAAAAACAACAACTTGAGGTTTCTAAGGATCAGATTTTATGTGTGAAAGTAAGAAAATCCTATATGCGACAGACCAATAAAGAAGACGGTTCTAGAGAAATAGAAGCATGGAAAAAAGCAAGTTAAAACATCAGATCAACTTTCTAAATAAAAACAGAGGGAGACGAACCAAGAAATAATGGAGAAACTCCATCACTCTACCTGTTTATTTTGATTACGCAGTGCATAATTCATAACCTGTTTATGCTCATGGCTATCGTTTGTAAGCAGCAAAATAACAAATATAGCTAGCTAGACTTGACCAAATTTAGCAGACCAAGTTTAATCTTTATTTTCTTCTTCTTTCTTCCCTTTGGTTCGGCTTGCATATGGATTCGACCCTCACAATACCAAAAAGAAAAAAACACAGGTCAAGGTCCTCCACTACTACAGTACTGATTAGTGTGGAAAATGACGGTTCAAAACTCAAATAAATATCTCTAAAAACTTGTTAGTTTTTGTGTTTTAAAAATATTTTTAAAAAATTAAATTTTTTAAATTTTTAGATTATTTTGATGTGTTAATATTAAAAATATTTTTTTAAAATTAAAAAAATATTATTTTAAAATAAAAATACTTTAAAAAAAAATATTACAAAACTTTTAAGAGATAATGGCATCGATTGAACGGGGCCTTGATTCAAATTTCCGACTTCCACGATACGGGAACCACTCGAAGATGCATTCCGAATTTGATGAGAATAAGTGCTCTGATTCGGATGGTTCATTCTGCAAGCTAATCATTGTGGAGGTGAAAAGTCAGTGAATATTTAAGCAATTAATTATAAATTGTATCCTTATGCATATAATTATAAAAACTTTGTATGGAATATTTCCAGCCTTTTAGCTTTTTTCCACATCATATAAATTGAACATAATTCTTTTTGGTGGATTTGAATTTAATAAAATGTTGTCAAATAAAATCTTAAAATATATTTTAACCATTCATTTATTTTTTACAAATTCTTAAGAATTAATCTTTTTTTTTCCTCGCATTCCCTTATAAAATTTTAAATGGCATATTTTCAGCCACGTCACAGTGTTAATTCTTTATCAAAATCTAAAAAATAAATTGAACTAATTATTTTTTCATGGCTTTGAATTTAATAAAATGTTGTCAAATAAAATCTTAAAAAATCAAAATCAAAATTAAAAATGAAACTTATCGGTAATAAAAATCCAATATTAATAACAAAAATGATGAAATATCTAAAATAGATTTTCGAGGGTTCTTGAGCATGACTTTTTAACGAAATGCAGTACCTCATATTTTATTAATTTAATGAGCCCTTAAAAGTTAAAACCACACAGACGAGCCCTAATTAATTTCGTGTGTCATCATTTACTTCTTTTGTTTTAAGATTAATATTATTCAAATTTGACTAAATCATTTCGAACGTTAATTTAAGCTGATGAAAAAATATAATCAAGTTTTGTAAGCGGACTCGTAGTAACAACATTCAAGGCCTGCTAACCAGCACATTCCTGAAAGAGGCAGCTGAGAACCGGGGGCCGTACAGCGGCAGGGACGGATGCAGCCACCACCAAAGACACAAAAATTAAATTGAAACATGGAGAGGTTTTCCGCACTGGAAGTGGGATATTATGTGACCACAGAAACAGAAGCAGCATGTTGGATTAGATTCTTGCTCTGTGTATAACTATACATCATATCCCATTTTAGAAAATTCTAAAATAACAAACATTAAACTAATTGGAAATTCTTCTGACTTAAGTCGGGAGTTTTTTAAATTAACTCGGTTTTGTTTTTATATTTTTTTTATTGATTTTATTTTAATTTTATCCTTTAACATTGTAATGGTTAAAAATTAGAATTATAATTTATTTTGATTTATTTTTTATGAAGTTATCACTCTTATAATTCGAGTCATGGATTTAACATGTTAACTTGAGTTGACCTATATCAATCTAATATATGTTGTTATTTTAATATTAAAAAAGATGTCATCTTGAAGAAACAAAATTAATCAAATTATGTTTTTACGGGTCATCTAGGTTACTTTTGAACCTGTAAAGTCAACAGGATCACATCGAATCAACACCCATAATTTATTTTTTTTCATTAAAAAAAACAGTATTTGAATATTTTTTTATATTAAAAAAATTTGATCCAACCCATAACATAACGCGGGTGAATTATCGGGTTCATGTTTATTTATAACAATTATATTACAAGTTCTCTCTTTTACTACTTATAAGCAAGTCCTTGAGCAAACACAGAGATTTTACAAAGTATGTATTCTATAGACTACGGATAAACAATATGCATTTTCAATGTCAGTCTACATGACCGCAAATGTGAAGATACGGGCACCACTACTCCCTTTTGAATGGCAGCTTTTGTTCGCCCTTTTGATTGCCTCAGGCACCTAAATAGTGCATAACGGATATCGTTACTATAATAGTCTTGGTCTGAATATAGATTAGCATAACGTATCAACTGTACCTTCTGGTAAGACAACGATTTCGTGGTGTTTATGCCTTCTACCGCCTAGGAAAATGTCCCTGATTCGATGCAATTCAGCCACAACAGTGCTCATGGCCATCCTCTCTTTCGGGAGGTCTGCAGAACAAGCCAGTCCTACGTTGATTATTGAAGTCAAACATTGAAAATTCTTGTGAGCTCTAACATCTTGCTTCCTACGAGGGGCATCAGAACTTGTTTCCTCAACTTCTCTCAGAAGTATGGAATCCACAACATCAACTACACGGTCAGGCAATGACATTGCAGCGTAAGTGTGAAGGTTCAGCTCGTCGTTAAACATGCCATGTGTTGGTCTCTTTCCCGTGAACATCTCCAATAATAGGATGCCATAGCCGTACACATCCCCGTAAGTTGACACCTTGCGCTCCATACCATACTCTGCAATCATATTCATGGTTGCAAATATCAGTGATTGTTTATGAAATTTGGCAGGAATAAATGTAATCATGTGCCAAATATCTATATGTGACCTTAAGAATGGAACCAAAAACGAAGAATTACAATCAACCAAATAATGGGAGATTATTCTAATGTTACCTGGCGCTGCGTAGCCAATGGTTCCTTTTATACCAACAGAGCTACTCTGGTTTGAAGATGATTGATGGGAGGCTTCTGGACTGAACCTTGCTAGTCCAAAATCACCAACATGAGAGATCATATCACCATCAAGAAGAACATTGCTAGGCTTCAGATCACAATGGACAACAGGCACTTGGCAACCATGATGCAAATAGTCGAGCGCAGCAGCCACATCAATTGAAATGCTTAACCTCTGAATAAGGTTCAAATTTCTTGCCTCGCATGCCTCGTTTGATACATGAACTGGATGCAACCACTCTTCTAGACTCCCATTGACCATAAACTCATAAACAAGAGCCTTAAAATCATTACCTTCAAAATCAACACCAGCACATACGCCGAGGACTTTGACGAGGTTCCGGTGCTTGATGTTTATCAAGGCTGCACATTCTGTCATAAAGCTTTTGGAAGCTCCTTTACATGGCAAGTTGAATACTTTGACCGCAACAACTGCTCCATCTGATGCAAGAATTCCTCTGTACACAGACCCAAAACTGCCTGCACCAATTATATTGGATGAGGAGAACCTATCAGTTGCTTGAAAGAGTTCTCCATATGTGATTCTCCGCAATGAGATATCCCAAGAAGCTTCAGAAGCAGACTTATCTACTGTTTTCCGAAAGCAACAGACAAGTAGACAAGCGATCACACAAAATACTCCTAGAAAACCACACGGAATTGCAATTAACAACATCAGCTTGGTAGAAGTTTTCGGCTTTTTTGACTCCTTCAACATGCATCTGGATAAATTGAACAGAGATATTCCTCCACAAAGCTTATTGTTTCCCAAAACTGAGACTGCACTTGCATTCCCGAAAATTCCTTGTGTAGGCATCTCACCTTCAAGGTGATTAAATGACAGATCCAAGTGTTGCAAGAACCTGAAGTCTGCCAAAAACCTCGGAATCTGGCCTGTCAAGTTGTTGTAAGAGATATTAAGATATTTAAGTGCTCTCAAAGAACTCATGGACTTTGGAATAGAACCTTTGAATAAGTTCCCCTCCAAAAGCAAATTTTCCAACACAACGCAGCTTCCAAGACTTCCTGGAATCTCACCTGATAAACTATTATGTGAAACATCAAGATATCCTAGGTTTACCAACATACCAACTTCGGAGGGAAGGGGGCCTATCAACTGATTTTGAGATAGGTCTAAACTCACTGACAAGGAAGGTATACCAATTACTTCTGGTGGTATGGGACCGCTAAAATTGTTTTGAGAGAGATCCAATGACAACAAATCCCGGCAATTTCCTAGACTTGACGGGATGCTTCCTTGCAAATTATTTTTGTCTAAATAAAGCAAGACCAATGCGGTACTATTGCCAAGGGAAGATGGTATATTCCCAGCAATTTTATTTCCGCTAAGAGCCAGAGCACCTAAATTTTGTAACTTACCAATAGAAGTTGGTATGATGCCAGTCAGTTTGTTCGACTCAAAACCGAAACCCCGCAGGCTTATTAGATTTCCGATCTCATTTGGAATGCTTCCGCTTATTTGGTTGTTTCCGAATGTCATGAATCTAAGCTTTGATGAAAAGTTGCTAACTATTTCCGGCAGCGCACCTCCTAAATAGTTATAATTCAAACCGATCATTTCCAAACTGGTGTTGTTTGCCAGGGGATAGAGAAAGTTTAGATCGTTATTCTCACCATTTCCGAGATCATTGAAATCAAGTGCCAGCAACCGTAGATTATGAAGCCCTGCTAAAGTAGGCACTTGCCCAGTAAAGCTGTTGAGTCCAAGATCAAGAAGAGAAAGATTAGAAACATTGGAGATTGTTACTGGAATCAGTCCACTGGATTGGCAGGTGTGAATTCTAAAGATTTCAAGGTTTGGAAGAGTTAGGCCTAAGTCACGAGGAAGACTCCCATGAAGTTGGTTTGCTGGCACAGAGAAATGAGTAAGGGATGAAAGATTGTATATGGAGGTAGGGATTGTACCGCTCAGGTTATTTGTGCCAAAAGAGAAGTGCTTCAATCTTTTCAATTTCCCGATACTCTTTGGAATGTCTCCTTGCAAATTATTCTGTCCTCCCGGAATTTCCTCGATGTGTGAAAGATTTCCATAAGCAGGTGGAATCTCACCAAAGAGATTGTTCCTTGGGAAATAAAATGCCTTCAGCTTTGATAATGATCCAAATTCTGCAGGAAGTTTGCCAGTAAGATTGTTGCCTTCTAATTCAAGGCTCAAGAGATTTGAGCAACGCGAGATGTTGGCAGGGATTTCACCACTGAACGAATTGTTTGTGAGGACCAAAGCCTGTAGCCGAAACAAACTACCCAGTTCCTGAGGGATATTCTGGCCGAAGCTGTTGTTTTCCAAGTTCAATGTCCTGAGGAAACTCATGTTGCCGACGTGAGGAGATAAGCTGCCCGAGAGCTTGCAAGACTGTAGGTCAAGCTGTACAACTCTCTGATGCTTCTTTCCACATGTAACACCAGACCACTCACAGAAGTGTGTGGATTCATTCCATGAGCTCAGTTTACCTAAGGGGTCATCAGTAATCTGATGCTTTAAGGCTAGGAGGGAGAATATATCTGTCTCATTTCCTTGAGCTAAGGAGAAAGAAAAGGAGAGTTGAATTATTAGAAAGAAGAGCGGCCAGACTGTGAATGGACTCATGCCTGTAACCTCCATTTTTTATGTTGCCCTAGAGCTCAGCTGTAGAAGATATGGTTAACTAACTTTGCTGTGCCGTTGGTAAATAAATAGGGGAAACGATGGATAGAAGACTCGGATGCACTCGCAAGTTCATACATTAGTTCTCTTACATATTACTCTTTAATGATGATGATTAGAACAAACAAATCAAGCATAGAAAATACTATTCAGAGCGCGTGTTTGTGGAAAAACTTAACCTGCAAGGATGCATGTCGTTTTCTTCATTCAAAATGGCAAGTAAACATGAAACAAAATGTCAAAAAAATCAGGATTAAGAGTTTGAAAAGTTTCAGCCCGTAATGCTTTAAGTCGTACTCAATTTGATTGGCAACAGGGTGTAATATATAGTTTCCATGAATTGATGGTGGCCACGACGTTTTTTTCCAAGGTGCAAAGACTTCAAGACGACGGGTAATATTTTCTTCCTTGCAGTCAAACATCGAAAACAACTTGAAGTTTCTGAGGGTCAAATTTTATGATTGAATCAAAGAAAATCCTCTGTCCGGCCACCAAGAAGATGGTTCTGGACAAGGAGAAGCGTGAAAAAAGAGCAAGTAAAAAATCTAGAGAGAGAAAGAGGGAACAAGATACTCGGATCCTGCACTCTAAAACCAAAGGACAATGATCTGACTAATTTCCTACTTCTATTCTACAGTAAACTACTTTCTCTTTTGTTTCCCAAGATAAATTTATAACATTGCTTTCAGTTGAAGCTGATAGCGAGATATTGCTTGGCCATTTGCCCACAGGATCGCGTTTACTGAACAAATGTTGGCAACTGCTTAGACAATGGGTTTTTTATCCAAACTCTATCTTTCCTCTGCATTTCTGAAATGAAATAATATATTTTTCAACAGTTTCTTGGTAGGTCCAAAACTACTCAAGCTTGGTGAGGAAACCAAGAGGCAAAGCATGGTATTTTGATTACGTAGTGCATAATCCATAACCTGTTTACACTCATGGCTATCCTTTTTAACTAGCAAAATAACAAGTAGCTAGCTAGACTTTAACTAGATTTGACAGACCAAGTTTAATCTTTATTCTTCTTCGATCTTTCGTCTCTTTGGTTCGGCTTGCACGGGTATATTTAGGCAACCTTGGTTACCACTGCAGAGACCATCTTGTTCATGCCACACATACCATGTCCCCTGCAAAGCCGGTAATATCCCTTCTCTCCCCAATGGTTTCCCCATGAGTTCTTGATGATCCAATACGGCTTGTAGCCAAATCTAAGAATGGAGTACCCTCTTGCACCATACCCGACAAGCAGAACACCATGGTTAAGCCATTTCTTGCCGCAAATAAGTGGGCACGAGACTCCCCCGATATAAGTTTGCATGAATATTGCATTCAATCCAACTGCATTTTCCCAGATAAAATGTTTATCAGTATGGGCTATCGCTGACTACGACATACAAATGACAAATACGATGTAATATCGCAATCGATGATATAATGTAATGGAAGACGAAACCATATGTATCCATATATGCTACTCTTCATGATAGAAGGCAACTCACTTGCAAGAGGTCCGTGGTGAACTAAATTTGCCGCAATTTGGTTCTCGTCAACAGCGATACTGGTGAAATTAGCAACTTTTACAGCTATCTTCTCAGGATCAAACTTGCATTCGCCACTTTTACCTGTATAAGGGTATGAACTCTCCTCTTGTAACCCCCCTGCTTCAATCAAATACCTGTAGGCATTGGTCATGAGTCCTCCACCGCAACCATCGTCGCATGAAGCCTTGTCTGTCTTGTCACACTGCGCAAAAATCCAAGGAAATGACCAAACATATATAATAGAGCTTTCAGGCCTTGATCTATATGATAAAACCTCTTCAAATTGAGGTGATGTATGGAGACCAAAATTATTGGTGCTAGCTGTGATGGTATCTAGGTGATCAGAATAAGATATTGAGAGGGCGAATCGGAAACTAACCACCCTGTCACAATCAACAAGCTGTTGTTCACTGAGATTGAGAAGCTTCCCTGTTGCAATAAAATTTGCTCCTTCAACAGATCCAGTGGTACTAAAAGCCCAGCATGATCCACAAGAACCCTGCATTAGACCCACAAGCACATAAACAAATGTAGAAACTATGAATTTGCACATCTCCCCAGCCCTTTTCAGCGCTGCTAAATAAAATTTAGAAAATTAGCCCTCCAATCTAGTAGAAACCGCACCTGAATCTTGACATCAGTGACAGCTCCTTTCTCTCTCCAATCAAAACTATCAGGCAAACCACTTGCATCCATGAAAGAAACAGAACCTTTCTCCACTGGTACAGTACCACCACCCAAAACACCAGCATACATTCTCTCGAATTCCTCCTCGGTCAAGTCCATAAACGGAGTGACCCCATGAATTGCAGTGGGGTCCAGTGCCTGGTGCTCAACAGCTCTGATCAAGTTCTTGCCGAAGATCCCAAAGCGGTGCACGTACTCTTCTCTAGTTGCATATTCTTTGTTGTGCTCTTTTATAAACATCTTGAACTTCTCTTCAGTTCCCAGAAGGTTAAGACCATTTTTCATGAACTTCCTGTTGTCAAGGGTAGGATTGTCTGTGACTTGGAGGATTGTTGGGTCCTGTGGGTTGTCATAGAGATCAGTTACAGCAACTGATACTGATGAAAAGGCTAGGAGTACTGTAAGGATTGCAGTGCATGTTAGAGCTGGGGTTTTGTGGATCATATCTTCTTGTTTGATTTCTTGCTCTTGGAGGGCTCTGGTGTAAGAGAAATGGCAATGCAAGGAAATTTGACGTTTCTTTTTCCGTTTTCTAGATGTGGCTAATCTAATTACTGTCCTATCCTTGTATAGAGAAATTTGACAATTAGTTCTTTACAACTTAAGATTAACTATGTTAGATTATACCGATACTTGAATCAACAAAAACCCGTTTTTGCTTTTATGACTTGATCCATGTGATGGTAATTTCTAAATAAGGTGGTGAATTTATTCTGGCTTGATGGAAATTATGGGAAAGGAGCAAGGGTATTTGAGGAATTAAGTGAAAACGTTGTTGCATGCAAAGGTTATGTTTTCGATGGAAGACACGTAATGGGGCGCGTGTACTATTTAGGATGGCATCAGCTTCAATGGCTTGAATGGCCGCTGAACCTTGGAGGTGCCGAGTGAGAGCTTATCTCGAACAAGCGCACCAACTTTTAAGGATCGCTGCAAAATTTGGTTTTATAAGTTGTTTCACTGTGGCTCTGAATTCCATCTGAATTCAGTTTTAAATTAATTGAAAAAGACATCAATTTAATAATAATCAGATTATCTAGTTCAATGTCAAGAAATTCAGAAAAATAAAATAATATTTTTTTTAATTAAAATATCATCCATGTTAATTTAATAAGCATAGGAGTTAACTCAAACCTTATTACAATATGCTTGGAAAAACAAACTCATAAAGAGATTATATAATGTTTGGAACCGGTTGAAATTATATTTTTAAAAAGTTTTTTAAAAAATTATTTAAATTTAAATTTTTTTATATTTAGATTATTTTGATATGATGATATCAAAAATAATTTTTAAAAAATAAAAAATATATTATTTTAATATATTTTTAAATAAATTAAATATTAATATATTTTAAAATAAATAGTATTTCGATGCTATTATGGGCTGCAGGCAAATTCAGCCTTCTGGCTTAGATCCATCAATAAAGAAGGGCCTTATTTAGTTCTTTTCTTCATCTCTGTAGACTCGGCTTTGTCAAAATCAGGAGGAGCTGGAGGTATATGCATTTTTTTTTTCACAGCTAGAGGTATTTGCAGCCAGATCTTGCGTCCAATTATCTTTCTGACCCAGTGAAAAGTAAACTGTGCACGCTGGAAGTAGGGGATTTATGAGAATATTTTTTTTTTAAGTTGATTAAGGAGTAAAATAATACGTCTTGTTATTTGACCGTATAAATATTGCGTTTTCTATGAGGTTACAGATTAGCAGCTTGTTGGTGTGAGACCAAGCTTGCCTCTCTGGGAAGAAACCTACAAGGCTACAATGGTCACAGAGGACCATCCCCTTCTGGCCAAGAAAAACAATACTGCCGATGTTGACTGGTAGCTAGAGTGTAATGAAATTAGACAGGAGAGAACTGGGCTATGAGAGTTTTAAAGCCCAGTACGAGGACTGGATCGGTCACCTCACTACTCCTTTATGTTAGCTGGTTTCCTTGGTGGTGTTGCGGCTCTAGGCAAATTCAGCCTGCTGGCTGGACCCATTAATAGCTTTTCTTTTTCGTGCTGTCAAGGCAGGCAGGATGCCAAGCTGTTCACTTCAGCAGTAGCAACTAGGAATTTCTCTGTGGAAATTAGCATCAATCTGTTGACTAATTAAGTAGATGCTTTTATCAGCAACTTGCTGGGGTGGGAATCATTCTTGCCTCTCCCGCAAGAAACCTGCACTGGTCAAGGAGTACCAGCCCGTTCCGTGTGAGAGAAATAATACTGCCGACGTTGACTGGTAGAGTGTGATTTCTCTCTGTTAAGCTAATACATAAAAAGGTTGTCTGATTGTCCCCCATTGTAAGCAGCACCTTCTGGATTAATTTGTTTGACTACATACTTTTTTTTTTTATCATGAACGTACGAATGTTTGATTATAAATCCATTCTTGATCATTATTTTATAGTACTAAAAACAGAAATACAAGAGGTGCGTGGTTACTGTTCATACGAACAGTAAACCTAGCACCTCACTCTAGCGGTTGTGTGGCTCGAATTGTTAGTAGATTTATCATCGTTAATATTTTAATTTAAAGGGATATTGCTGCACACCACGTCAGGAAAGAGGCTTAAAGACAAAAGCGTCTATGGAAATTTGGTGGGTAGCAAGATTCCCTCGCAAATGCCTGTTGATTTGGTTTCTGAAAGTTGGATCATGTGGTTTAATTTTGCCATAAAATTATAAGTGTTTTTTATTTCCTTGCCATAAAATTATCACTAACAATTTTATTAGGTCTGATTAATTTCAGTTCGGGTTTTATAAATAAAAAATAATCAAACCAAAATCAGTTCAAACCGGCCGGTTTGGTTTCGGTTCGGTTTTTTATGACAAAAACCGGTTCAAACTGGTTTGGCTCGGTTTTTTTCCGATTCAGTTTTTCGGTTTTAGACTTATAAAACAGAACCAGTCGGTTTTTTAAAATTTTAATCGGTTTTTTTTCACAGTTTAATTTTTTCAATTATTTTTTTTTCAGTTTTCTCAATTTTTTAGTTTTTTTCTCTATTCTAAATTTTATTTCCCCAGCTCATGGTATTTTTTTTCATTCATTAGCTTGCGATGAAAATGGCATGGACGTAGTTATTATATCTAGTCTGGTCTATAAATGGATCCAGTGATATACTTATATAGAACCTTGTATGAGCTAGATTTTTTTTCAAACCATCTTAAACATTGACCAGTCAAAATCAATGATTTGGTTGGTGACTTGTTGATTCGATAAAATTTTGGATAACATTTAACTAGGTTAATTTTAATTTTTTATCAAAAAAATAATATAATTTTATTTAAAAAATAATATTGACACTGTTATTTTTTACTAAGCCAACTTGAAACCTTAATCCAATCAGATCTTATAAACACGGATATAATTAAATCATGCATGCAAGAACATACTCCTTCAAGATCCGTTTATTTGCTAGAAAGTAGTTTCTTTTTAGAAAATGAATTCCGGAAAAATAAATTCTGGAAAAGTGAATTATTTTAAAATGTTTGGTGGTGTAATGGAAAATAACATGGAAAACACTTTCCAGTGTTTGGTTATGTCATGAAAAATAAACTGAAAAATAACTTATTAATATTTTATTTTTTTCAAGTTTATTAAGATAACGAGGAACAAATCTTACAAATTAAAAGGTTGAATGAGAATGAAATTGAAAAAAATATATAATTTCATAAATTATCTCAAAAAAAATAAATAATAATCAAAATAATAGAGATCAAATCTAAAAAATGAAAAGATGAAAAGATGAAAAAATTAAAATAATAATAATTAACATTTCATAAATTATTTCAAATAAAATAAGTAACAATCAAAAGAATAAGGATTAAATTTGATATATAAAAAATTTTAATTAAAAAATAATAAGAAAAAAACAAGTAACAATTATAAAAATGAAGACCAAAATTAATATAAAAATTAAATTCTAAGAGATGAGATTGAAAAACAAAATATATATAGCAATCAAAAGTTTGAGGACCAAATTTGATATAATCAGCAAATAATATGGCATTTTTAATTTTTTCACAACTTACAGAAAATGTTTTCCGCCCAAAATAAAAGGAAAACACTTTTCTAAAAACCAAGCTAAATTTTTTTTGACCGGAAAGTGTTTTCCGTTGACCAACTTTTCTAATGACAAACAAATACAAGAAAGTTAAGAAAATAATTTTTTAGAAACCACTTTTCAAAAAATAAACGCAGTCTAAAATATGCTTGCGTGTGCAAGCATGCGGATAATTTTATTTTTTTTTCCTTTTCTTTCGCTTTTGAAATACTTATTAAAATATTGTTATGATTGTAATAAAATATAAAAAAAATATACCACACAAACTATTGAAATTACTTTTAATTTGGACTTCAAAGAACCAATTAAAAGATAGTTAGCAGCTTGAAAATGTCATTGTAGCCAACAATTTCATTGAGTGCTTTGGACTTGTTCCACCGTGGTCGATTATAAAATAACAACATGGCAAATCAGTCAAAATGACTTGTCAAGCTGTGGAATTGCGTAATTCACGATTATTTATGTGGTCGGTTTGAATTAAATCATTATAAATCATAGGTTATAAAATAAAAAATAGAATTTCAAATCTGATAGATGGCATCTTTCTTCCCGTCTAGTATTGTATTTCCCTGCCTATCCAGCAATTTAAATATCATTAACTAAATAGTTATTCCATTAATTGCAGTTCAATTCACACGTCATTCATGTATGTTTTTTTAAATACTCAGGCTCAACCTCTTGAAAAAATAGGGTAACATTGAATCAATTACTAGTAGCCGAAGGACCAGATGAAACCCTACTCGACAGGTTGACCGTGGGGGTCATGCTTTATTTTGCCCCGAAATCAAACAAAGGAGTGACATGTCGCTATCTGATTGGTAAATCAATTACCTCGCAAAACGGGGGCAGTTAACAGGATATTTTAATCGAGCACGTGCGTGGACAATGCAGAAAGCATCCACGTGGCAGTAACCTTGTTGCGTAAGAAAACGGATGGGTGGTAGGTGACCAAATATCCACCAAACATATCGTGATACGATTCGTTTCTCGATTGTAAATATCGTATTCCAGGTTTCCCGGAAACGAGTTTTGGAATCTGACTGGAATATTCACATTGGTTTTAAAGGAGATAAGCCAAGAACCGGCCGGGCCTTGCCTTACATGAACCAGTCGGCTCCAGCGAAGAAACTTGAGTCAAAATACAAAGCTTTGCCAATTTAGCTTTGATTGTAATAGGTTGTTTTTTAAAATATTTTTTATTTAAAAATATATTAAATAATATTTTTTTAATAAAAATAATTAATTTTAATATTAGCGCATCAAAATTATCTAAAAACACCAAAAACATATTAATTTAAAGTTAAAAAAAAATTAAATTTTTTCAAAAACGCTTTTAAAATATAAAAATAAACAGAAACTGAAAGTTTGCTATTGTGGTTCTATTTGGATAGTGAGTGAGTATTTGGAAGCATGACCACCTTTGTTTTTATTGGGTGTATTTTATTTAAAAAATATATTAAATTAATTTTTTAAAATATTTTTTATGGTTTTTACATGCTAATATTAAAAATAACAAAATCTAAAAAAAATATTAAAACACTTTCAAGTAAAGGATACTTTTTAAAAGCACTCTACATCACAATACCAAATATATGCTTACTGATACTACCATTTACTTCCTTAATTTATTTTTTATTGTTTATAAAATCTGGTAAAGAGATAACTTTTTTATAAATATATTAGTTTTGATATAAATGACATATTTAAAATTTGCTACGATTAAATTTAGTTTATTTGTTTAGAATTCAACCATCATAATATTTATTTTAGTTGCATGTAAATTTATTCAAGAATAAGATTAAAACTAGAAAAAGGAAATTACTACTGGTTGTTGAACCACTTCTTCCTTGCTATAACTACACACATATAGATAAATGGCTTGCATACGAGCCAGGTTAATTTTTTATAAGCATAAAAAATTATGTTCATGCGATATCAATATTTTTAAATAAATAAATAAAATATAAGAATTCGACAATTTAAAGAGATTGCATGCGCTGTCATAATAGTAATTTGAAAGGCAAAAAATAAAAAAAACTTTGGGTGGAGCTTCTCATGCCTACTCCCATACAATTAATTTGATTTAATTAAGAAGTAAAAGTCCCTTTTAAAAGGCTAGATTAAAAAAAAAAAGTTAACTCTAGTAAGTTCCAAAACCACGAGAAATCTCAGAAACATTGAATAAAAAAATAACAAAATGTAGGTGTATGCAAAAAAAAAAAAGAACTAAAAAAAAAATCAAGCAAGTTCGAGTGAACCTTTTAAACCCAGGTTATTGTTTCAAACTCGTGGCCTGTTAAATTGGAGACCTGAGTTAATCCAAGAAACTCAACACCCACCAAATTAAATGTTGAGGGATGAAATTAAAAATTTTAATTTAATTTAAAAATAAAATTCCTTTTAAAAAAAGCTAAATTTAACGATGACCAAAAAAATCATTAAATTCTCGACCCAGACTCAACCTAAAAGTTCAACACCTGAAGAATTAGATGCTGGAGGATTAAATCAATTGATTTAATTTAATTTAAAAATAAAAATCTTTTAAAAAATCTAAATTCAACAAAGACCATGAAAAAACCAACCCGTGTTATTTTCAAAACAACTAAAAAATCCTATAAAAAATGAATAAAAAATAACAAAATGCTGGAAGATGAAGAAAAAACTTTAAAAAAAGGAAAAAAAAACAAGAAAACCCGTGTCAATTCTGTAAATCCAAGTTAATCTCTTAAATATGCAACCTATTAAATTCTAGAATCGGACTTGACTAGAAAGTTAAATACTTGGTCAATTAAATATTAGAGAATGAAACAATAAAAAAAATTGATCCAAAAAAATCTTACAAGGTAAAAAAAAATTAGAAGCAGTGTAAAAAAACAGAATTAGATTTGATTGAGAGAAAAAAACTCAAGAATGATGAAATTGTAAACAAAAAATTCATAAAACATGTGAAATAAACACAAATAAATTTGACATATTAAAAAACCTATCAAGGATGAAATTGAAAAAAATTATTAATTTCATAGATTATTATGGATAAAAAAAATTACAATAAAGAGAATAGAGTTGAAATTTCGATAACATCAAACTTCTAGGGTTCATTTGATTTTTTTTAAAGGTTAACACAAGCACGAGTGAGGGAAAAAAAAGATCACAAATGCCAAACAATCAACAACTAAGACACACGTGCCACTTGTACATGGAGGGGATGCCGAGATGCTTCGAATGCCATACTAGAAGCAAGTTTTTGGCCACTGGATGGTGTCACACACACCATCCAAACCTAGTGAACATTGCTAACATGCTTCTATATTTTTTTATTTATAAAATTATTTTGTTGTTCTTAATAACACCCAATATCTATAAAAAAAAAAAATCAAATACAAAGGACAAAAGAATCCCAAAATCAAAGGCAAGACTCTTTAATTTCAAGGATAATGGCATAATTTAATTGTTTTAAAATCAAGTCAAGGATTAAAAAGTCCCTTGACTAAAATTTAACTTTTTGTTGTTGTCAAGATTATTGAAGTAATTACACTGTAAAATAAAAACATAAAAAAACTGTCTAACCCATTAATTCTCATAATGATTAATGAATTCCATGCAAAAACCTCTCCGCCGCTAAAACAAAGCTAAAAGATTGTCAGTATGTTTTATATATTTCAATGCTATAGTAATAGTTTTTTAAATTAACTAAATTGTCAGTATACTGAATTCACATATTATTTTAAAAGGAATGGTTATATAAATTCACAGGGAAAGATATAATTTAATATTAACATTAATTTTTATATATATTTTTGGATTATTTTAAGATGTTGGTTTTAAAATTAAATAAAAAAATATTTATTTTAAAAATCACTATAACATTCTTAAACATCCGGTCATGTGTCAGAGATTTATTATGTTTGCAATAGAAGAGTCAGACCCGCCACTAACATGTGGGTGTCCGAGAAATTCGAAACTGTTGGTAATTAGCTAGTTGCTTTGAAAAGTATTGCCTAAAAAATGGAAATTTAAAGTATAGGGAAATATATATATATATATATAACTATTCCTTTTAAAATAATATGTGAATTTAGTATATCGACAATTTAGTTAATTGAGCAATTAAAAAACTATTATTATAGCATTGAAATTACATGGAAATAATAACAGCGCACCTGCTCAAGAATGAGATGATTGCTTACTTCACTCGTGCGTGTAAAATGCATCATAAAAATTGTAAAATCATTATATTATTCGCACTGATCACCGTTATAGAAATTGTAAAAACAATCAACGCCACAGTCCAACATTAAATTCAATCAATGCTATTATGCTAGCATGATGGGCTGAGTTTCTATCAAGTAAACAATAAATTAAATTCAATCTCTCTGGTTGATCTTGTAAAGATTTTGTAATAACTCCGAGGGATAGGAGTTAAATGGTAAAGTTTTGTGTTTGTTTTTTATAGAGATTATCGGTTCGAGTTTTATAAATTTTAGAATTATTATAAATTTACATGGTCGTTAATTTTAAAATTCATATGATTAATTGAGATGCGTATAAATTAACCTGTACTTCGTAGTAATAATAATAATAATAATAAATTTTATACTGCCTTTTAAATCTGGCACAACAAACACGTTGATCCGTGGATAGTAATAGGAAAGATACAATTACCTCAAAACACGCAGATTTGGAAAAAAATTCGAATACTTTCCAAGGAAGACCTATAAAGAACGTGCCATAAGTGAGGTAAATTAGGGCCATGCAGTTCCTTTAAAATCAATTAAATAATCTTGACTGGATTTCAAAAAGATTTTGAAATAGGATTATCATTAAATCCCAACTGGATCCAAAAAAATAATCTGCGCTTGAATCGGCACGTTTATTGGACATTAATACATTGCTTAAAGTTAAATACCCTCCTTTTAACTTTGTTTTTTATTTTATTTTTTTTATTTTACGATCATAAAAAAGGATTTTCATGGTTTTAAAACGACATTGTCTTGTGAAATATTTCAATGGCACCCTGAATTGGATAATATTTGTTAGAACACGTGTTGAATTCTCATTTTTCTAATAAATTTGTTGGTAAAAAATAAAACAAAACGTGCAAATTTAAACCAGATATAAAAGGACAGTGTTTTTCTCTATAAAAAAATAAAAAAGGGACTCAATCGTTATTTCGATATAGAAAGGAATCTTCTAAGCAATGTAATTTAAATTTCCATTTTTCAGGCAATGCTAATCAAAGCAACTCGCTAATTACCAATGGTATCGAAATTCTCGGACACCCACACGTCACTGGCGGGTTTGACTCTTCTGTTGCAAACATAATAATAATCTCTAAAATATGGTGGGGTATTTGAGAATGTTCTGGCATTTTTTTTAAAAAAAATATTTTTTATTTATAAATATATTAAAATATTTTTTTTTATTTTAAAAAATTATTCTAAATATTAGTAGCTCAAAATTATCAAAAGTATATAAAAAAATTAATTTAATTTTTTTAACTAAGCTCTATTTAGCTGTAATCCCAAAAGGTGGGTTGTGTCTTCGTTAAATGAACGTTTGGAAACGCGGGTCAACTCGTATTTTAAAAAAAAATTAATTTTTTTTTGTATATTTTGGATTGTTTTGATGCGCTGGTCTCAAAAATAATTTTTTTTAAAATAAAAAAAAATATTATTTTAATATATTTCAATATAAAAAACACTTTAAAAAGAAACTACACTTAACTTCCAAACAGGCAAACTGGTGTAGTAGCTGATAAAATGAAAAAAAAAAAACTTTATTTCAGTACCTAATGTTCAGAAATACCCAACTCTGACTCCAATAAATTTTTCAATATTAACTCCTCAGTCTTCAATAATAATAATAATAATAATAATAATAATGCGATCAATTAGTTTATAGATGCCAGATTTAATAGCAAAATCACTTGGTTTAAGCTTTTTTACAAGAAGTAAATATAAAATTAATACTTTTGTGAAATAGTATCATATATAGTTAGGGTTTGGAATAAAAGTTTAAAATTAAAATGAGAAAAACTCCCAGAGAAAAGATGAAAATTAGTTAATCCATTTTGATGAATTCTAGATAATACATAGGATTGAAAACAGAAAGATTTTGTTGGATATAATCATATTCATTAGGATTTAGGAGAAAAATAATAGATACATACAGGGAAAAACAGAATCTACCTGGTCAATTTATCTTGCTATTCATAGTTTGAGAGCCAAAATAAAATCTTCTGAAAATTATAGCTATTATTGAAAAATGTGAAAGTATAAGAGCTGAAATAATATATTTGATAATTACAAGGACTAAAAACATAGAGTTAAGCTATAATATCGCTGCATTCGACGTTAGCAAGGAAACGAAAAGGGACGAGAAATTGAAACCCTATGGAAAGACAGTTGAGAACTTGAGATATTATTTTGCATTGCGGTTTAAACAAGATTGACTAAAGTTTAATATTTTTATTTAAAATTTTTATTTTTATATTTTTTATATTTTGATATATTTATATTAAAAATAAATTTTAAAAAATAAAAACAATATTATTTTAATATATTCTTAAATATAAATCACTTTAAAATATAAATGTTACCGCACTAGAGACCAACATCCATTGATTCCATTCATCAGTTCTCTTGTTGTTAAAGTACTTTGGTTTCTGCTAACTTTTTTGGGTCTCAAAAGTCTTGAATATCGCAGCAACAAAGAGAAAACACAGTAGCTAGAAACAAATACCGAAAAGGATGAGGGAAACTCCGAAATGTAAAAAAAACAAAAACAAAAGCAACCCTTCTTGTTAAATCTTGCTTTTTTTTTCCTTGAAGGCAGAGAGAGAGAGAGAGTAGTGAGAATGGGGATATTGCAAGAGGATGTTGTTGTGATAAGTCAAGCGGAGAAGCCTGGAGAGCCGGCTGTGATTACTGTGAATTGTCCTGATAAAACTGGACTTGGTTGTGATTTGTGCAGGGTTATCTTGCTTTTTGGATTAAGCATTTGTAGAGAAGGTAAGTTTTTTTTTTTTTTTAATGTTTTTGAAATCATTAATTTTGAGTTACTTTAGTTGGGGACTGTGATTTGTAGGAAAAAGATTGCTGAGTGTTTTCTTTTTTTTCTAGATTTTATTGGTAGGATTTATTTTACTGTCGGGATCTAATATTATTAATGAGAAAATAAATAACGATGGTTCTTATGTTTTTGTAAATTTGCTGTAGCTGAATGATCAATTTGGTGTTTTGATCGAATATCTGAAGGAGAACTAAATAAAAGGGAAATAATATATTTCTTGTTGGCACCCTGCCTTTATCTCTGCTTTGAAGGAGGTAGTTGGGATTTGCAGTTGAAAAAGTAGGTAGTTAATCTTACATTTTCTGTCATACTGAAACATAAATTGTGCATATTTAGGTTGCTGATGTTTTGTCTGATATCAAAGATAAGTTCATGGTAAATTATACATGCATCTAACTGTTTTTTCCTTGCTGTTTTTCCAATTTCATATCATTATTTGAGATAGTTAATGAAACATGAGATTGCTCCTGGAGTTTTATTGTTTGTACACTTTTTCCTTAATTTCTCCTAATCCGTAGTTGATTAGTTTTTTTGAATTGATTTTGTATGGTGAAGATGCACAAACGGACGGGAAGTGGTGCTATTTAGTGTTTTGGGTGGTGGGGAAGCCTAACACAAGGTGGGATTTGTTGAAGAAGAGGCTATTGGAGGTGTGCCCGTCATATTTTTCAACCTCAGAATTTGACTACTACAAGCCTGAGAACCAACAGCCAAAGCCGCCTGATGTATTTCTGTTGAAGTTCTGGTGCGCTTATGACCGTGAAGGCCTTTTACATGGTAACCCAAAAATTCTTTCTGGAGAAATTGTGCCAACTTTAAAATCGGCTCTGCCTACATGGGAGTTTTGCTTTATGAGTATATTATTTCTAAAAATGCATGCCTGTTGAAATCTTTTGAGAACTTGGGAGAAGGAGTCTTGCTATATGAAGTATATTGTTTCTCTATATGTATGCCTGATTGACACCGGGAAGCATTGAGATTCATAACGTAATTACTCTGTTCTGATAGATGACTTTGAAGTGGATGGAAAGGGAATGATTTAATGAATTCCTTCAGCCGAAAATTTTTTGCTATTGGAAATATAGGAAAGTAGTGATCTTTCTCTTAATTTGCCTTAAAAAGGAAAAATGACCTCCTCGTTGCGCTGTACTGTAATTATGTTTGTTCCTTTTACCCCTATCTTCTATAAATGAGCATTCTTATCCATTATATGTGTTTTAATATAGGATCACAGCATGTAGAACAATCTCCATTTACCAATCTTTGCTAACTAGGTGTGTTTTTTATTTTTTTTCCTATTTAGATGTAACTGAGTTTCTATGGGAGCTGGAGCTAACAATAAAAAGAGTGAAGGTGTCCACTGCTCCAGATGGGAGAGTGCTGGACCTCTTTTTCATCACAGATAATAGGTTGGACATTCTCCGAAACTTTACTCAACTATGGTTATACATTTCTGTTTCTCTGTATTCCATTTCTGCTTTTGAAAGTGTAATATTTGTAATTATATGTTCTTATGGTTGCTTTACCTAAGGAAAAACAAGGCTAATTGCAATATGAAAACCACACTGTTATAACTTCTGAGTCCAGAAATTGTCTTCGGTAACTGCAAAAATGCTATCCACTCTGAATGTGCACTTATAAGTAATGGATTTGTGTGTTTGGAGAGAGAGAATCTGATGGTTCTCTTTCTTTTCACTTGCTAATCGATGGAATTTGACCATTTGTTATTAGGGAACTTCTTCACACAAAAATGAGACAGGAGGAAACAATTCATTATCTGAAGAATGTGTTAGGGAAGGCCTTGATTAGTTGTGAGATCGAATTAGCTGGGGCAGAAGTTACTGCATGTTCTCAATCATTTCTTCCTCCTGCAATCACAGAAGACATGTTTAATTTGGAGCTTCCCAATAAACACCGGAGTGGCTTTCTTGCTCCCAATCCTGTCTCTGTTACAGTGGACAACACCTTCAGCCCTTCGCACACTCTCATTCAAATTCTCTGCAAGGATCACAAGGGTCTCAGTTACGATATAATGAGAACACTAAAGGATTATCATATCCAGGTAAGTAATTCGAAGTATGAACTATTTATATGTACTTGATGATTATAGCCTTTATTTAGACTAAAAAATCATCATGGCTTTGCTCATGGAACCTGGTGCAGAACTCTTAGAAAAAGGTTCTGGGTTTCATTGAGCAATGGAAGTTCCCTAATGCTTCTCTTTCCTGGTGAGTCTCCCATTGGTTACCAATAATATTTATATGTGAAACATGAATTTATCTCAGATTTCTTATGGGCGTTTCTTTGCGAACCGAAAAGGAAACTGTGAGGTGGACTTGTTCTTAATGCAAGCAGATGGCAAGAAGATAGTTGACCCCAACAAACAGAATGCCTTGTGTTCTCGTTTGAGAATGGAGCTTCTGCGTCCTGTAAGACTTGCTGTGGTTAGTCGAGGTCCTGATACTGAGCTGCTTGTTGCAAACCCTGTTGAGCTGTCTGGCAGAGGCCGGCCTCTTGTCTTCCACGACATTACTCTGGCTCTCAAGACTCTAAACACCCGCATCTTCTCGGTACCATTCTTCTTCCTTTCTTTGAGTGCACACATGATTCTATCCAAGATTATCTCACAGTTTATGCAATCTTTTATTTTCTCAGGTAGAGATAGGGAGACACATGATTCACGATCGGGAATGGGAAGTCTACAGAATACTACTCGATGAAGGGGATGGTTTACCTGTGTCCCGGAACAAGATTGAGGAGGGTGTTAGAAAAGTATTGATGGGCTGGGAATAGATTGAGATGTTAACTTCAGTTAGGGCCCCTCACCGTCTCCGTACAGTTTATCCTTTCGAGTCTCTAGTACAGCTAGGCGCTAACCGCATGCTAAATACAGATCAAGAAATTTCTCAGGAGTAATGACAAGTTCTTTTATCTCTGTTGAAATGTTAAAAAAAAAAAAAACATGATGCAGGTGCATTATTTTTTCTTTTAAAAAGCTAATATCTTTTTCATGACTTCTTGTTTTTGGTCTTTGTGTTGATAAAAGCCATGCTATCATTGCCGCCATTACCCTACGGACATCACTAGCTCACCACAACCATTACTATCACAAGATTTATGACGAAAATGCTCAATGACATTACACTGCCATTTCTCAGGACACTGATCAATGGTTGATGATAGGAATCTTGTTGATGACGCTAGTTGGTTGTTGACAAGAATGTGTCCCAGAATAATGATGCCAGCAAGGTTATTGTCTCACAATGCGCCGTGATATTACAGTGATCCGGTCACCAGAAATTACAGGCCGTGGAGAAGATATTTTTATATTTTATAACAAATTATATATACAAGTTTTTTTTTAATGTACTTCAATAATTTAAAAATTTTAAATTCAATTTTTTTTTAATGAATGCATGTAATCCATACACAATTATATATATATATATATATATATATATATATATATATATATATATATATATATATATATATATATATATATAGAGAGAGAGAGAGAGAGAGAGAGAGAGAGAGAGAGATTGTTTTGGAAAATAAGATCATGAGTTAATTAATTGTTTGTGAAATGCAGTAATGATCTAGAATCGTTGTCATCCCATTAAATTGTTTTGAAAAGTGTCACATTTACTTGATAATTATATATCCATTTCGAAATATTTTACAGTTGATTCAGAAAAGAAAAACGCAAAACAAAGTGATATTCCAAAAGCACGGTAGAATTTGGAGTAAGCAATATTCTATATTCAGCGCAAAGGAGGCCACTGATGTTGTGTTGTGTTATTAATTCTTTTTTTTTTATTTGATGGGTTAACACGTGATTATTTATTAATATGGTCTTTGATTAAGGTTAAGTTTTAAATTAAATTGGATAGGAATTAATTTGACCATGATTCGATTGACCTGAAAAATTATCTTGTGGTTAGATCAATTCTTTCAAAATCTAATGCGAGCTTCTCAAAACAAGGTTATTTAAACTTCTAAAAAAATAATATTAAAACAAAATTATTTTAAATTACCTTGGATCATCCATAACCGGGACTTGAGTTGGAAAATTATTTCAAAACTTGGTTTGCGAGTGAAGAATAAGAGAATATTTTTTAAAAAATGTTTTTTATTTTAAAAATATATTAAAATAATATTTTTATTTTATTTTATTTTTTAAAATATATTTTTAACGTTGACAAATCAAAACAATCAAAATATAAAATAAAATAATTTAAATTTAAAATATATTTTTTATGGAACGATAATTACATCGTTGCACCAAACACATAATATTGAGAGTGTTTGATTACATGGCTAGTTTTAGGTTTTTCTATTGTATTTTCTAAAGACACATGCTATTAAGAAACTTTTAAAATTTAGGGTTTTTAAATTACAGGGGTTGTTAGAGTGAAATTTTCTGACTATCTTATTTGTCCACTGGGAAAATCATAATTAATTGATTTCTCATAACGTGGAAATAAAACACGAACCTAATTAATAATAATTTACTCTCTAAATAGACTTTTTTTTTTGTTCTTATATATAGGTAGCTTCAATGTTTTTTCACGTGATATACTTAAATTGGATTTTTTAAACTTTTTTTTGTGAAGTAATATTTTTTACTCGATATGGTTAAATACAATTATTTTTATGAATTTGATGACCTGATAGAGTAAGAAAATCAATTTAGGAAAAGATATTTACATTTTCTTGTTAATGGATAAACAAGAAAATAAAAATATCAATATTTTTTAATATTAATCTAATCTAACTCGAGGAATCTAATTAAAATTTACTTTTAACCTCTAGATTTACTATAGTTACTTTAATTAATATCCTACATGTAGTCACCTTGAAGTCCTTGCAAGTTTCATTCCATTCAATTGTCTTTGCAACTTAAAATTTATTCATAATTGGGATTTTTTTACTAGAAAAAGAGTGCATCTTTTGGAAAACAGTAAAAGATGGAGGCTAAATGGAAAGGATTGTTACTTCATTTCTCCTATCCTATGGAATAATTAAATCATTTTTACGAACTATAGGTCTAATTTACAATTAACTCTTTAGCTATTGATGGTTAGGTTGGAAAGGCCTAAAACTCTCGAGGCGGCCCAACTTTGTCGGTTGAGGGCTTGAGGCCCATATACTGAAGAGGGTGGGCATGGGCGTCCATGTTTGTTTGTTTTAATTTTTTTAGCATTTCCTGTGGGCTGTGGCCATCTTCTTCACTGTCAGTGTCTTTTCCTTGCCCTCTTTTGAAAACCGGTCCATGGTCATAAGTTATGACTCATAACTGCTCCATGTGTTTGGGAGTTAACATGGTGATTGTTTTTGAAAAAACTTTGTATTTAGAAATATATTAAAATAATATTTTTATTTTAAAAAAATTATTTTTTATATTAGTACATCAAAATGATCTAAAAAAATAAAAAAATTATTAATTTCAAGAAAAAAAAAATTCAAATTTTTTCAGAAACATTTTTTAAACGTAAAAATAAATAGACCAATCTTAAGTCAAATACAAGAGCCATCATGTGATGATAGTCGAATTCAACTTATGACTTAAAAAACTTACTCGAATTAAATGAAATATAATACATTCTTTTATAAGTAAATGTTTGATTAGTATTTAAAAAAAACCATGTCCAAATAAAAAAAACATAATTGGTTGAAAAGACTCCAACATGGATATAAAATAAATTTATTTCTATAATAATTTCAAAATAAATTTATCTCTTTTTAAAACACAAGTACAAAATGACATGTCCTCTCTAGTTTTATTGTTTCTATATTTTTTTGTTTTGAAATCATAACAAGATAATATATAATAGATTTTTGTTGGTACATAATTTAAAGTTTTCTTTTTATTTATTTTATTTTTTATTAATGTAGATGTCCAGGTTAATTTGCGTGCATTTCGACTAATTTCATAGGCTATTGAATTAATGACCATATAAGTTTTAAGTGACTGTGATATTAATAATCATAGAGTTCGAACGTATATAGCATGCGGTATTGCAATCATATGAAGTTGCTGGAAAGGCTGTGGGAAAAAATTATAAACAACTAAAAAAAATTATTTTATGTCGCTTTTATGTTATTAGTATGGCAGTGAGACTTTTAAACACGAACTCAAGAATTTTCCAACCAGCCAGGCACCAGACTTGAGAATCCTTTTGCATTAGAAAATATCTCATTGGCTGAAAAGGAATTATGCTTCAAGCAGACGGAAAATTCCTCTTGTCCTTCCCTCATGTCTTCCCTTGTCCGCTTTGAAGATTGCTGTTTGAATAAAGAAGGAAAGAAAAGTCTTTCAACACTCGCATCTAAATCCTTTTTATTTTTAAACACAACGATTAAAATACTTCATGCAAGGCTTTATATATTCAAATCAAATGCATGTTTGATACTGATTAATATATATTCCAGTCGTCAACTTTTATTTTTTTATGTGTTTTATTTGAAAATAAATCAATTTAATTTTTTTTTATGTTTTAATGTGTTGGTATTAAAAATAAAAAAATATTATTTTAATATATTTTTAAATAAAAATATTTTAAAAAAATACCGTAAACTAAAATATCAAACACACTAATGTGAACAGAAACTATTTAAAAAAAATGGATTTGATTTTGAAACAAAGTATGATGACCCTTGCTTGTAAACAAAAAACACATCTACTTTTCCGTAGAGTTTATTATTTTATTTAATGGAAATAATAGTTTTTCTTGGTATTCTTTAATCACACAACAAGTATTCTAGTATTTTTATGTAATTATATTTCAATATTTATATACAATTTATTTTCTCATATATATTATCATTCTAATATTTTTTATAGTTTTTTGGATAAAAAAATCATTTTCACAAGAAAAACATGTATATATCACACGAGTTTAAGAAATAAAAAATTACTTTATATAAATAAGAATATTTTTAATATGAAATGATAATTATTAATCATTTTATATCTTAAAAATACAATTAAATAATTTAATAAAATACTAGTTAATTTAAAATATTTATAAGCATAACAAGGCAACCGATTATAAAAAATAAGATGGCTTGAAGAAGGGCCTCACCTTGAGAGTTCCATTCAACGGAGCCCAGTCTCCAAACACAACACGAAACCAACTTCCTCTCTGCCAGAACATGTGGTCCGCAGCCACCACGTGTCCCCTCATTTCTCTTACACGAGCGGTCGTTAGTTGTTTGTCCTGTAGTGTCTTTCTACTTTTGTTTGTGGACTCCACTCTCTTCTCCAATCCAAGAGGAGATCCCTTCGAATCTTCCTCCATTACAAATCTCCCCCTCTCCATTCTGCTCCGCTTCAAAAAAAGCGAAAATCAGAAAACACAGAACAGAAAAACAAGAGACGACTCATAACAATAACAGAAACCTTGAAAGAAAATGAGATCAATGAATTCGCGTTTTTTACTCATTGATCTACAAAGCTCATGTTATTCAGCTCGGCAAATCCCACTATCAACAACACTCACTTACCTCTCAACAATCACGTCATCATTTCGTCAAACACGTGGTGTGCAGCGTCGAATTGCCTCCTCAAAGTCACCCACGCCGTCGGTTGTACGGGCTCCGGAGATACGGAGACCGGGGGATCGGTACAGGACAGGAAATGGGTCGGTGATAGATTTGGAGAATTCCGCTTCTACTTCGAGTTTAGTGAATAGTAATAGTGAGTTGGATTTGTTTCTTGAATTGTTGCCGTTGAGAATGAAGGGTGAGTTATCTGGGCACAGAGAGATTGGCGAGTTGATTGAAGTGGTACTGGATTTGGGAAGGAAGCCTATTGCCAGATTTCCATCTGGGGATTTTGTCATTTGTGAGCAGCCAGTGAGGCACGAGGATTTAAAGCATGCTATATCAAAGGTGATATTTAAGAAGGAATTTAATCGTTTGTTTTTCAAGGTTTTGATTTGATTAAATTTATACGTAAGTTTATTTATTGGTGTCTTTATTAGTTTGTTTGTTTTATATGGAAGATTATCTAAGCAAATGATTTGTTTACTTTTTTTATCGTGACATTGCTTAATTTGCCAGACTTATTTTTTTATTTCTATCCTATGATTGCATTATTTGTGTGAATATATAATTATATATTACCTGGTTGTGAGGTTTGACACCCTTTTAGCTTTTTTATATATGAAGCTTCTCTGTTTGTATTATAGCTAATCAGTGACACTGTGCGCATGTGTATGCACTTTTTGTAGTGCAAATCCAAAACTGTATGTTTTAGCTAAGCTTGTGTAGAATGAAAGTGATCCAACAATGCCTTTCTGTCGAGGAATCTCAGTAGTGACATTTGTGTGATTGGATATGCTGGTTATTGATTCATCTACATGAAATATGGTGTTAGCGTTAGGATATTTGTTGGGAGGAGATTGTAGTAAACCTCTTGTCTGAAGTTAGTTGTTGTTTGTGATTAGGTTGGTGATTTTTCTGATGACAACCGTTCGGGTATTGATAGTTCTTTGCATCGTATAAGTGCCATTCGAAACCGTAAAATGCAAATTATTGGCCTTACTTGTCGGGTTGGTCGTGCTGTATCTGGAAGTGCTGAAATTATCCGTGACTTGGTTGAGGGGGGAAGTTCTATCTTGGTCATAGGTCGTCCAGGAGTGGGTAAAACAACCTTAATCAGGTATTGGTGTTTTCATGTTTGTAGAATTGAGATGCTGAGATGAATTTCATTTTGGAATATTATTTCATGGATGCTAGATTGGTACTATTGAACACATGCATGTGTATAGTTCATGTATAACGCTTCCATTAAAAACTATGTAATATTGAGAATTCTTTATACTAGTTATGATAATTTATCCCGTTTCACTTGTCATTTTTATTTTTGTTTCCTTTAACATTAAATGTTCTATCTATCATGAACTTGGATCCCCATATGTTATGCTAAAAAATCTGTAGTGGGAAAACTGGAAAAAAGAGAATAAATGGAGATAGTCTAGTCATTCAAGTTTATAGAAACTCTTAGGATAAATTTGAGGTGCTGAGAATTCAAATATTTTCATATAACCCTGTGTTAATGCCTGCTTTCTTTTGTTTTTTTTTCTTGCGTGCACAGAGAAATAGCCAGAATGTTGGCAGATGACCAGCGGAAACGTGTTGTAATTGTAGATACATCAAATGAAATTGGGGGTGATGGGGATGTTCCTCATGCAGGAATAGGTCGTGCAAGGAGGATGCAAGTTCCAAATGTTAATATGCAGCATAATGTGAGCATCAAAAAGCCTCATTGCTGTGATATTGCACAAATCACTAGAAGCTTCACTTATTTTATACCATCGCTTCATGAACTTCCATGCAGATTATGATTGAAGCAGTTGAAAATCATATGCCCGAGACCATCATAATTGATGAGATTGGAACAGAGCTTGAAGCCTTAGCTGCCAGCACTATTGCTCAACGTGGAGTTCAGCTGGTTGGAACAGCCCATGGAATGACCATAGACAACATAATAAAGAATCCTTCTTTGCAGATTCTTGTTGGAGGCATAGAGGTATGATTAGACCTTTTTTATTTAATTATACAATCTCATGTTGATGTGCTTATACTTCTACCAAGATTGTGCTGTCTGTTGACTGTGCCATCAACATAATTTTTACTTGGTTCCACTTTGTATGGTGTCACATACATAGGGGATCCCTGTGCATAAAAGTTTCTGATTAATCCGATGTTCATTCATTTGTGTGCAGAGTGTAACTCTTGGGGATGAGGAAGCAAGGAAAAGGAAAGTGCAGAAGACAATTCTTGAGAGGAAAGGGCCTCCAACATTTACATGTGCTGTTGAGATGATAACTAGAACAGAGTGTCGTGTTCATCACAGATTAGATGCAACGGTAGATGCTATATTGGCTGGTATGTCATATTTTAAATTGAGAAGCTCTTATTACACAATGTTGTACCCGCATAACTTCTTTTCTGTAATAGGAAAATCTCCTCTGTTTGAAATCCGACACGTAGATACTGAGGGTGATGATTCTCTTAAGTTAATTCCAATACTTCAAGAGAACCTTATAGAAGAAAGTGATGATTCTCTCAAGTCCATTTCAATACTTCAAGAGAACTACGTAGAAGAAACTGAGGTGATAATTAGTGATAAAGAAAGATGTGATGAAGTAGAGTCTGATGAGGAAGATGAAGATTATTGTCCAAAACAATCCAAAACATGGAAATCCAGTGGAACTGAGCGCAAGAGGAATTCACCAGTATGCGTATACACTTGCAAGGTAAACTAGTCAAAGTTTCCTTCCTGAAGTTTCTTTTGCTTTGTGATTTTTTCGAAGTTGCTTTTAGGGAGTCAAAAAAATTCGGAGCAGGTAGTTTTAATCTTTTATCAGATTCCAAAAGAATATTTCCAAGAGTGACAAACTTCCTGGTAATATCAAAATTGAAAGATGGCATTGACAATCATTCTGTTGTATTTCGTTGTGCTTAGATTGTTGATTCTGATCTACTACAAGTGGCAAAAGTAATGGGGATAGAGAATGAGATAGATGTGACTGATGACATTGGAGCAGCAGATGCAATACTAGCATCCAGTTCAGAAATGAAGCAGAACCCATGGATCCGTGGTGTTGCTAAATACCACCATTTACCTGTATTTGTTATCAAGGTATTGCTCATCGTTTGTTCTCATTCAATTTTGAAGTAGTTATACTTGTCACAACATGATATCTTAACAACTTTCACTGTTTATGTTGGAACTTGGAACGAGCCCCCATTAACGATGATATATTTACTTGCACGCCAGCTTTGCTTTAGGATCAGAAATGTTCCATAGAAGGTTACGACTTGCGATTAAAATTTTACCCATTGAAAAAATATTGCAAGAATATTGTATTCTTTCTATATTAACGGATGGTGTATATTTAACGTCATCATGGTTTTGCAGTCAAATACCATGGCACAAATGGTGAAGGCACTTCGTATGATTCTTGGAATGGAATCGCTTGGCTCTTCATTACAACAGCCACTCAAAAGTTCTTTTGACATAGAAATTGAAGATGATGCACCAAAAAGGAAACCTACCTTGGAAGAGATTGATGCCTTGGAGGTGCAATTCCTTTGAGCATTTTGCTTTCTGTCTTCTCATTTTGTTTCATAACATCCAAGCATTCAGGTGTTGCATTCTTGTATGAACTCCTCTCCTTCTCTCTTACAGGAGGTTCGCCTGGCAATTGAGTATATTGTCATCCCTGGCGGAGAGCCAGTGGAGCTTCTTCCTAGACGCTCTGAAATAATTGCTCGGCAGCTAGAGCTCGTGGAAAGCTATCAGTTGACAGCAGAAAATTCAGGCACTGAAGTTAACCCTAGGTTGCAGATTCTTCCCATGAGGACAAACAAGAAAACAACATCTAGACCTCCAAAATCTAGTTCAACTTCACAGGCAGTGACAAGCTTGGAATCACTAACTGGAAGCGGTGGCACTAGTGTGACCAGGCTGCCCCTTCTTCCTGAATAATCTACACCACCTTCCTAATTCTTACAAATTTCATTGCAACCACTGGTTGATACATGTTCATTTCCTGTACAGTCGTGTAAATTATGTATCTCCTGAGATGCAATTATTTAACGTTGTTAATGTGTAATTCTATTATTGTCACTGTTTCATCAAATGGAAAATCATAATCTCTCATTGCAATTCAGACCATGTACCATGATGTAATTACAAAATCTATTTCACATACCCGAATCAGATGCATCTTATATCAAGTTGACCTATGTTATAGAAATTTTCTTCGAGGAAAAATATGAACAAAAAATTGAACTGCCTGTTTCATATTAACGGTGTTTTAGGAAACTTGATGCAAACTACGTTCTTTTAAAATTTGAATTGTTTTTTTGGTTAAAATAATTTTTTTTATATATTTTCAGATTGTTTTGATGTGTTGATGTTAAAAATAATTTTTAATTTTTTTTAAAAAAATTAATTTTGATGCATTTTAAACGAAAAGTATTTTGAACCATCACTGTTACTACAGTTCCAAATACAAAAACATCGACCAAAAGAAGCCTATAAAAATTAATTCTCATACTAACAAAAAAACCTAGTTCAAGTGTAGGAACACATGAGGGTTCGAATAGATATTAACACTGTTCCATTCATTATCATCTCTCTGTGTCAAATTTCTGTAAGAAAAAACCGTCAGTCATGACTTTTTTTTACAACAAGAGAAGAGAAGAAATATATTTAGATTAACTCATATCAATTTAGATGAAAATACATTTTTTAAACAATAATAATAAAGATAGATTCCTACGACAGTAATTTTATACGTTCTAGATAAATAAATTACATGATGATGAGATGAGATGTTAAGTTCTATTTAGTGATGAATAATTTAAATTAGAACTAAAAGAATTTATTATTTTAAATTCAAATTCCATGTAAAAAACATGAAAAAGGAGAAATTATCGTGTTTATAAATTTTATAAAGATTGTATGAATTTAAATAAAATCTGTTTTGTTTTTTAATTTACATCTAATATGCTTTTATTATTATGTGGGCCATGAGTACAGGCCAGCCGTAAATTTAATATAAGCCCACGGTCCAGGGTCCATCTTTAGGAAGATACTGATAAAGTCTCTCTCAGAAAAAAAATAAAATAAAATCATAGATTATTTTAGGGTTTCCACACGAGCTGGGTGAGGCACAAAAAAAGGTAACAAATTTCTTCTCTTTCCTTCTCTTATTTCTTATTTTCTTGTTTTTCTCTTTCGCCTGTTCAATTTCTTGCCAAAAAGGGGATCGTTTTTCGCAGTTTTTATATGATATAGAGAGAGAAATGGCCGGAAAGGAAGAGAATCGGATATTTGTCGGAGGTTTGTCATGGGACATCACTGAACGGCAGCTCGAGAATGCGTTTGATCGCTTTGGAAAAATCGTTGAGAGTCAGGTACGGTACTGTTTTTTCTTTTCTTAAGAGATTCTGTTTGGCTGGTGAGAAAACGAGGAGAAATAAGTTGTGAAAAATTGAAATTTTATAGGTCCTTTTAATTAATTAAATAAAAAAACTTAAGAAAAATAAAGTGTGTTTGTCTCTCTGTGTTTTTTTAATTATTTATTCAAGTTTCTGTTTCTGTTCTCGTTGATTTAGAGGATAATAATTATAATTTCTCTGAATTATCTTTATGGTTCCATCTTATTAATTCTTTCCCTTTGTTGTTCTTGGTTTGCTGATTTATGATCTTTTGAGATGCTGTGTGTTTAGAGATATTTTTCCACCAGAGTGGTTGCTGAAGCACAGCGACATTTGTTTGATGGATTAGATTAGTTTGGTCGGATCCTTATTTTAGTTTTGCAAGCAAGGATGTAGCAGTGGTTTCTGGATATGTGGAATTTTGAAGTTAATACGCCTGGTTTTGTTTTTTTAAAATGGCTATCGGGGTAAAGAGTTGTTTTTTGAGGAAGATATGTTGTTGGAAAAGGTGGGAATGAGCATGATTGTGGTTTTTCTGGTCAAGTGATTGATTGGCTTTGACAGTTACAGTAGATCTGGATTCATGGATGATGTACTGGGGAGTCTAGCTGAAATTTCATTTACACGAAGAGCTTTATTTTATCAAGGATCACGTACATTCTCTTTCAGTTGGTGTTTCCCATGCTAGTTGGACCAGAACATCAAAAAGGTTTTGGGAGAAGATTTTTCATGCTGGACACTTGTCTATGCGGTTCTTTCTTGGATGTTTGTTAATGGGCTTTTATGTCATGCTTTCATTCTCTGAGATTCTCGATGGTTACCTAGTGCCGTTTGATTATCACTCTATGGTATAGCATTCGGGAAATTTCTGTTAGGACTTCTATTTTCTCTTGTCTCTTTGCCGTTCTTGACTTGACTTTTCCTCCAATGATAATCAGAAATGCTGCATCCCTTATGTTTTGACCTCTTTTGTTATGGTGCGCATGCGCGAATTTTGACTTTGATATGTAATTTGGGTGAGATACATTCATGGTTGTCCCAAGTATAGAAACCTAGTTCTGATGCATCATCATTCTTGATGCTGCAACTCATGTGAAGCAGTTAAAGCTGTCTCTTTCTGCATGGAAATGGATCCTTTTACCATGGTAGTGCTGTTCGAGTTGAGGTTCCAGCTTTTCATCCTTGCATTTACTCCTCATCTTTGAACTGCATTCAGCTTCTTGCTTATTACCGATAACAAGATTGCTGTTGGTGGACTTATCCATTCAGTGTTCAGGATAATTTTTCAGACCATGGACATGGCTCGTTAACATTGATTAAATCGCACACTGCATCCTGCATTCCAGCATATGTAGGTCACCCTGTTCGTGGGCTTTGTTTGTTTGTAAATCCCTTGCATTTACTTGTGTCTGTTGGAAGCCTCAGGAGTCCTAAATTGTATTTATTGCTTTGATGTATCGGAACTGCATTCTGCATGGAAGAGGACAGATTCAGTGCCTTCTTGGCAATACAGAATTGGGTGCCTTGTAGCTTGCCAGTGACTGTTTTGTTAATCTAAAATCTGCCTTTAACAGTTAGTAGCAGAGCTGTCTATTCTTGGAAACTGGAAATGCTTATATGTGGATCTTTTCAGACCTGCACATTGAATATATGTAGTTTTTAGCTGCTGGAGTTGTTTCCCCTCTCTCTGTCTCTCTCTCCTCGTTTTCACCGCTCTTTATCCGCTTTGTAACTCCTATGGAAGGAATGGACATAGGCCACCTGCTAGCACAAGCACTGAAAGTTTTCAACATTAAAGCACGTGACAGTAGTCCTGGTTCTCTGGTTTATAAGGTTTCACCTGAGTGGACCTGGACAAATCCACGACTGCATAATTGACTATTTGAATCAAGTTTAAGAAGTCCTGCTGTTTGTCCATTCATTGCGTGGCAGATGCGTTGGCAAAAAAATGTTGTTTCTTGATTGCATGGTTGAGTTGATTCTTTTGTCAGCTTGCCAGCGGAATGATGAGCTACTGAAGAAGGATCCAGAATGATGGAAATGGTCATGTCCATTCTGTATTGGTGAAGGATTGATTAGTTTGAGATGTTTCATAGTGGATAATTTGGTTTTATGAGAGCCATTAGACTGATATGATGTTTAAATTATATTTTGGGATTTTATTTTAGTGAGATTTGATGACCTAGGCTGGAACACGATCATATTCAGTAGAATACTTGCAGGGATAACCATCTTTAGTGGGATGTTTGATGAAGATTGATCCATTCAAGTTTATGGAAGGTATGCGATGGTTATTATGGAACCCTTATCTTGGATTCTGTGGAACATAGTGGTCAGAGGTCTACTTGCTAGATATCAGTTACTGTTTTGAAGATTCTTCTGTTTTCCTTAAGAACTCTTTGCAAAATCAAACATTTGGGATCCCTTACCATTCCATATAACAAAGTGAAAGTAAGTTATCTACCTGACTATCAATCATCTTCTTCCTGATTATTTTTTCATGCAAATCAATCTCGTGCTGTTTGTTTTTTGATCCCACCTTTCCCTTTTTGTTGAGAGAAGATGATATCACATTTGATAGCACATTCTAAAACCAATCACTCAGTCATGTACTTTAACTTATGTGCTTTTGCATCAGTATTGCAGGTTTGTTTACTGGTGGTGAGCTGAAGTTATTTTTGTGTTCTGTAGTTTTAAGTTGGGGTGATATTTTTCACCCATTATTGTTACTCCCTGACCTGTTTTGTTGGCCCAAATCCACTTCCTTTTGTTGTCCCAAAATTTGTCCATAGTTGATAGTCGAATGTCAAGATTTAAGAATAAAAATGAGTACATATGAAGTGTATTCAATGCTGTTCCTTGATCATTGTGCTGAAAGGAAAATGGACCAACATAGCGAAATAAAGGGAGTAATGTATTGTGTTGGTACAGTCCAATCTGAAAGCTCTCTCGAGTCTGATAATTGTTTTAAGAGAAATAGTATCTCCTAAATAGCATGAGACAGCATATAGCATCCTCTTATTCTCTTCATGTAATAATCCAATCGCATCAGCTGGTTTTCTCCAGCATGTTTCACCTGAATTGATTGATCTTTCATCATCTCCTGCTTCAAGTATGCACAGCTTCAGGTTTTCCTGACACTGCTAAAATGATAAAGTGAATTCACTGTATAGCAGTATATATACATTCTAGCCCTTCATGTTCAATATGCATCAGATAAAAAGTGTTGCTGCGTCATCCTTTGCATAGTATGATTATTGCACTTCAGTTACTGCCTGATTTTCTTACATTCATATAATTGCCTGCCGTATCACGTTTTCCTATTTGGTGTTTCTGCAGGTGATGTTGGAAAGAGATACAGGCCGTCCACGTGGATTTGGATTTATTACATTTGCAGATCGTCGAGCCATGGACGATGCTATTAGGGAGATGCATGGGCGGGACTTTGGTGACCGTGTCATCTCAGTGAACAAGGCCCAACCTAAAATAGGAGGAGATGATTCAGACCATGGCTACAGGGGAGGCTACTCAACTGGAAGCAGGGGAGGCTATGGGGGAGGAGACAGACCTGCTGGACAAGATGAGTGCTTCAAGTGTGGGCGTTCAGGGCATTGGGCTAGAGATTGCCCTTCAGCTGGTGGCCGAGGTGGTGGTGGAGGTTTAATCTCTTCGCGTTCTAGGTTTGGAGGGGCTGGAGACCGTGGGGATCGTTTTGGAGGAGATCGTGATCGATACATAGATGACCGCTATGATGGGGGACGCTATGGTGATAAGGATCGTTTTGACAGTAGAGACAACAAGTATGGGGGCCGTGATCGTTATGCTAGCGACAGGTACCTTAAGTTTTGAGGATTTGAAAATGCTAGAATGGTATTGCATGCTTCGTGTCTTTATCCTTAGTATTGTAGTAATTGCTTGCTTTTATCATTCTGCCACCCCTAATATTTAATTTTGTCGTTTGCTTCTAGATATGCATGTTGGAATTCGATTGCGAGGCTTTACCCTTTTTGTATTCTAGGGACATCCCTGGACGAATTCATTTATCCAGTACCTTATGTAGCATGATGAACTAGTTATGCCTTTTACTTTTCATAAACAGTGTGGTTCTTAATTCGTAAACCATGCAGGTACCCACCAAATGGAGATCGATTTTCTGGGGATAGGTATGGTGGGTCAGATCGCTATGCACAAAATGGTTATGGCAAAGACAAAGGCTATGATAGGGATGTTGGTCCACGAGGGGGCAATGATAGGTATGGAAGTGGAGGGCCTCAACGCAATGATAGGAGCAGCTACAGAAACAGGCCAGCACCTTATGACCGCCCCAGCAGAGGTGGACACCCGTCTTCTTTTGAGCGCTACTAATTGTTTGCTTGTGGTCAGTGTTATCAAACTTGTAGATCTATGCTGTATTTTACGTAATCAGTTTGAACAATCTGTGATGTAGGATGGATGGTCTGTCTTTAATTTTCAATCTGTCAAGTCTTGTGTAGGATGACGCAATTGTTAAAATAGTTGCATTCAGATCTGATTTTTTGGTTGGCTTCCATTTTTAACTTAATCGAAACCGAATGAGTGCATTTGCAAACTATATCATCCTTTTACTGCTGCTTTTTTTCTGAAGGGACCAAGTTACCGTGATGCTTGTTTGTTTGGCTAATTACTGTTTGTTTTATAAAGTTTATAATATGTGTGTGTATTAACAAAAATAATAATAATAATAATGGTAAAACTACCATTTGGGGTGGTGAGCTCTTCACTGAACTCTGTATCTTGCCACAACGAGTCGGGTTTACATCTGACTTTATTTGATTTCGATCAGTGGAAGCCTGATCTGATCAATGGATATGTGGTGATGCATTAGTGCTCTCGGTATTCGGTATTGTGATAGTTAATGTTTTTCCTCAACTGATAAAAATAGATTGGCTAGCTAAATAACATTGGATTTCACGTGTAATTGTGTTTTAGATTTAATTTTATAGAAACTAAAATAATTCTTTTTTAACCGGACATTAAAATCTTTTTGTTTTTTTTTTAAAAAAAACCTCTGTAACTAGAAGTGTATTTTTAAAATTGTAAAAGCTATTACAAAGCTATATAAAATCTCTCTACCTTACCATGAGCTAATGATCTGTTTGGCTGTTTAATCCTCCTGAGAATCAAACTAAATTTAATCCGGTTAATGAGTCAATTCAGGTTCTTAATCAGCTTAGCCAGTTCATTTCTTCTATTAATTTTTTTCTTTAACTTGGATCGGTCTGAGTCTCTCATCAATTTTGGTTGATATGGGTATTACAATTATACATGTGTGTGTTTTATGTCAATATCAAGATATGTATATGTTATATTGTATTAAAAAAAATCTAAATTTTTTATAAATATATCTATATAATATAAAAATATATTTGGAACTAGGTTCAATTAGGTTATGATAATATTCATACTTTATTTATTATCAATTAAATAACATAAATATTCACTTATTCGGTTTGAATCTGATCAAGTCGGTATCATCTTCTTATCTTCCTTAAATTCACATCCTTATTGGACAGGGTAATGATAGTTTTAAATTTTGTTGAGGGTATCATTTTCTTATCTTCCTTTTTTTTAATTCAATATTGTTTATTCTTGGATTTAAAATTATAATTTTTACATGTTAATATAAAGAAATTAAAAAATAAATATTTTAATATATTTTCAAATAAAATTAATTTTAAAAAATATTTTACACTGTAATAATAAACTTACAATACGAGGAAAATATCCCACCATTCTATCAATCCAAGATATTCAAACTTATCTTGTCAGTCACAATGGATTTTTGAGACTCGTTTTTTTTAATTTTTTTTTTTGTGTACAGATTGATCAAGAACACAACAAACTAATAGCAATAAATAAAAAAATTAAAATGGGCAAACGAATGAGTTATGCTTGCTGCATTTACAGGCCCAAAAGTTCTCTTAAAGGTGAGAAATCCACTTTCCTTGTGTTCCATCGAGTACCGAAACAAACGATTTTTTCCAGATGTGCAAGAAGGAGAGCTGGCAATTGACATAAACTGCAGTACCGAGGTTAACTCAAGTGTCCTTCGTGTTTTTTTATATTTTAAAAATGTTTTTATTTTTTTTAAAATAATATTTTTTGATATTTTTATATTATTTTAATGTATTAATATCAAAAATAATTTTTTAAAAATAAAAAAAATATTATCTATCTATCCATCAAAAATTAGAAATGATATCAAAATTTCACTTAATGTGTTGATTGGTTGCTTGAATTGATTTATTTAAAAAAAATAAAACAAATAATTAATTTAATTGACTAATTAAAAATTTAAGTTAACTTGTAATTCAATTCATCCGAGGAAAAAACATTAACAATTAAATTTTTTTATAAAATAATATTATTTTTTTAAAAATTAATTTATCAAATTTATGACTTGAACCAACCATATATCAAATTTTAATATTATAGATTTTATGATTGTTTAAACTATATATTAATTTTTTTATTTTTTAAAATTAATTTTTAATTTTAGTATATTAAAATAATTTAAAATTATAAAAAAAATTAATTTTAAAAAATTCATAAACTTTTAAAATCACTCTTTCTACACAAAAACAAACTCTTGTGATGAAGCCCATCAGCCATGAAGAGACCTGTTTCAAATTTTAAGACATCTAGGCTTCTAGCTAAATGGTCACTCATTTTTATTCCTATTTTGCCCATGCAAAAAGGTTAAAAAAAAGAATGCCATCCCTGAAAGGAAGGTCACTAGTGTAAATCAATAAATATTCCTTCCAACAATTATAACTGCCAGAGCTCAGTGACTCCCAGTCTCTCACACACCTAACACGCTTGTACAGTTGTACGTTGTACACAGAACCCAGACAGTCTCTCTGTTTTTCTTTCTTCTATGCAAATCTTTTTCTCTGTATTTGTTTTTCTTAAAACGAAAAAATAAAGACAAAACCCTGACTCCTTGACATTGTCACGGCAAAATGTCGTCGAATGGGAAGGGTAAGGCCGTCGCCTCCGGCGGAGGAGAACGGAAACGTGGCAGTGGTGGTGATGACGATAAGACTGGTGGTGGAAATAAGAAGAAGAATCGCGCGGTTCTTCGGTTCTTCGAAGATGCAGCTGATTTTAGTGATCAAGATAGTGATCGCGACAGCGATGATAGTGATCTTAATTTCGACATTGAAGGTTTTAAAAAAATTTCTCATTTCGGATTATTTTTATGCTCGACTCTCCTGGGGTCTTGAGCTGGTAAAGCGGTGGTGTTTTTAAGGTTTTTGAATTTTGATTCGTAAAGTTTGACATTTTAGGGTTTTGACTGAAAATGAGACTGGCACTTGGTGGCTTAATGTGTTTTTTTTGGCGGTGCATGTTGAATTTTTGGTAATCTTTGTTTGAGTATTGATTTTTCAGGTAAGGTTTAGGGTTTTGAGTGGAAACGTGTGTTGTTGTTACGATTCTGAGATGGTATAATGGGGTGTTTCACCTTTATTCTTTGTTACTTGTCTTGTTTTTGTGCTGCACGATGGTTCATTAGGGTTTGCTTTAGGGTCTTCTGTAAGGTTCTTTTAGTCTAGGAATTTCTAAAGAAATTTTGGGTTATTTGTTATCCCTGTGAAGTGGTTTTTTTTTCAGTCAAGGTTTTTGCTTTGGGGCTTCTTGGTCTTATATGAAAATGATGTTGCTTTAAGGTTAAAATAGAGTGTTTATGTAAAATATGAAATGTATGGATGCTTTTTACCTGCTCACAGAAAATGGAAAGTGCCTGTGTTTTTAAAAAGTTACTTGTCTGTGCAAATTGGTCCGTGTAGTTGTTTTTGAGCTTGTTGTGCTGTAAAAATGTTCATTGAGGATACCGGAGTATTTACTTGTTGGAACTTAAACGGATTTGCTTGATTTTGCCACAGATCCACTGGAAAATTTAAAGAGATAGGATTTAGGAATCAATATTACAGAAAATTCAATGGAAAGATGGAAGCAGTTAGGGTTTGTTTTGCATTGCGGAGGTTCATTTTGAGATTTGTGTGCACAAAATGAGTAGTTTTGTTATATTGACCGGGTTTTGAGTTAAATGGAACACCTTTTTGGGGGGTCATGCTTGTACCATGTTCCTTTTCCATTTCCAATGATACAATATCATCCAGGTTACCTTGCTTCGCTGCTTTGGATCAGGAAAGCATATTTTACTAACTTTAATCTTCTCCTAATTGTGGAGAACAGATTTTATGGACGAATAATATGATGTAGAGTTGAAAGTCAAGAATGATCCACCAATATCCCAAAATGTTCCAATTGTTCCCAAAGAGGAGGATATGGATGAGCGAGAATTTGATAAGATGATGGAAGAGCGTTACAAGAACAATCCTAGATTTCGCTATGCCGAAGATGCTGATGAGGCTAAAAGATCCATGGAAAGAAATTTTCTCGAGCCTTCTGCAAAGGACCCAACTGTCTGGAAAGTCAAATGCATGGTAGGATGTTCATTATATAGGCAAATAGCTTGGTTCTTGCCATTGTATTTTGAATTGCATTCCTTAACATTCTCCTGCCATTGCCTTTACATGTTTTATTTGACTGACTTCTTGGTTGTAGGTTGGACGCGAGAGGCATTCAGCTTTTTGCCTCATGCAGAAGTTTGTTGACTTGAAATCTCTGGGTACCAAACTTCAGATAATATCTGCATTTGCCATTGACCATGTAAAGGGTTTTCTTTATATTGAAGCTGACAAGCAAATTGATATTATTGAGGCAAGGCACATTTTTTTTCATCGAATAAGCAATGAGGAATTTATCCTTTTTAGATTGTTTTGCCAGCAAACTAATATTGTTCTAATAATTCTGATCTTAGGCATGTAAAGGGCTTTGCAGCATATATTCTAGCAGAGTGGCACCATTTCCTAAAAATGAAGTGTCTCATCTGATCTCCATCCGGAGAGGTTGTAATCAAGTTACCGAGGGCACATGGGCTCGTGTAAAGAATGGGAACTATAAGGGTGACCTGGCGCAGGTGCAGTGCCAATGAGCTTGTTAGCTGATTCCTCGCTTTGTTCTGAAATTGAATCTGTCTTTACTCTGAATTAATTTTGTTTCTGTAGATTGTGGCTGTAAATGATGTGCGGAAAAAAGCAACAGTGAAGCTGATTCCAAGAATTGATTTTCAAGCGTTGGCACAAAAATTTGTAAGGAGACTTTTAAATAGCAGAGCTGATATCCTCTGCCTGTAATAATATAGTTTAGAATTTTGTTTGTTTTGTTTCGGGTCTTCAAGGTTAATGGTGGTTTCTTGCATTATGTTCCAATGGTAAAATAGACATAAATTGATTATATGGTAGTTTGAAAGTGATTCCCCTGCTTCTAATTTGCAAGGATACTATTGACAGTTAACCCATCCACATATCTATATTTTCAAACCTGTGTTCTATTCTGAAGACATTGTTTGCAGAATATAACATGCACATGGTGGCGAGTTTGATGCTTTACTTGTGATTTATATGGAAAGCATTTTTTGATCGATTTGCCACCCAGGGAGGTGGACTTGCAAAGAAGAAAGCTGCCATACCAGCTCCAAGATTGATCAGCTCAAGTGAACTTGAGTAATTTCCAAGTCCCAGATATCTTAGTTTATTTAACTTCTAATGTCATGACTTCTGACATGCAATTATATTTGACTTGTATAGGGAGTTCCGGCCTCTTATTCAATATAGACGTGACCGTGATACTGGCAAGATGTTTGAGGTTCTTGATGGCTTGATGCTCAAGGATGGATATTTATATAAAAGAGTATCTATAGATTCTTTAAGCTGCATGGGTGTTATACCTTCAGAAGAGGAGTTGTTGAAGTTCAAGCCTTCTGAGAATAATGAATCAGAGAATTTGGAATGGCTTGCGCAGATTTATGTTGGACAGAAGAAAAAACAGGTAATTGGAAATGAGAAAGGTGGTGATAAAGGAGAAAGCTCGTTATCATCTGGGCAGAAATTTGAACTGTACAATCTTGTGTGTTTTGGGTAAGTTCTACACCAATTAGTGTTTTTTTGTGATCTGATTATATGTATTTATTTACAATGACTTCGTATTATTGGCTTGCAGCCGCAAAGATTTTGGTCTTGTTGTTGGTATGGAGAAAGATGATTCTTACAAGGTATGGAATCTAGTTTACTTGCCTTGCGGCATTGCTTATGGCATTTAACTCTCTTTAATGTTCTATGTGAGGATTAGTATTCTTTATAATATAACTTGTCCATTTCTCCAGATTCTAAAACATGGACTGGAAAAACCTGATGTGGTGACTGTTGCATTACGTGATCTAAAGAATGGGCTCACTGATATGAAGTTTACTGCTTTAGATCATCACAAGAAAACCATATCAGTTAATGATTCTGTCAAGGTTTTGGAAGGTCCATTGAAGGTTTGGCACCAATTTTTCTTCTGTTTTTTTTTCTTTTTTTAAAAAATGTTAATCTGAAGCGAGTATGCCATGCTAGGCTAGAGGCTATCATGCAGTTGCTCTTTGCAGGATAGGCAAGGAATTGTTAAGCAAATCTACCGAGGCATCATATTTATATATGATCAGAATGAAACAGAAGATGGTGGTTATTTCTGTTTGAAAGCTCAAATGTGTGAGAAAATCAAGCTTTCTTTTGATGCATGCTGTGGAAAGGTTGTACATTTTGAAAAGAGTAATCACATCATTTTGTCTACGCCATCGTCTTCCCTTGAATTGTTTCTGGTGCTTTGAATGATGTTCTCTTTGCTTTCATTTCAGGATGGAGAATCAGGCTCTTTAGATTTTGAAGATTTCCCATCATCTCCCAAATCCCCCTTATCGCCTAAAAGACCATGGCAAGCGAGAGAAAATAACCGTAACTGTATGTATTATAACTGTGCTATTTATAGTTTTGTAAATCTATTTTCAGTTTTGACACCATTGTTAAGTTTCTCTTACTGGCTTTGTTTATTTCTTTGCAGTCAACCAAGGGGACAAGGATGGATTGTTCTTCATTGGTCAAACCTTGAGAATTCGAATAGGACCTTTGAAGGGGTATCTATGTCAGGTCTTGGCCATACGCTATTCTGATGTTACTGTGAAGCTTGGTTCTCAGCAGAAAGTTCTTACAGGTTCATAACAAAAAAGCTACTTTTGGTTCTGTTTGATTTTGAGTTTACCAACTTTCTGATGTTTTTGGTTAATGTTCCTGAAGTTAAAAGTGAGCATCTTTCTGAGGTTCGTGCAAAGAGCTCTGCCGTGTCTGTAAGGTGCATATTTTATAGCTAATCCCATTTGTCTCAGCTTGTTTCATAAGTATGATTTGGATAGCCTTTTGAAGTTGCTCTGAAGTGGTACTTTTATATCTATGATAGTGATGAACCTGGATCCAGCTCTTTCAAACCATTTGATCTAAGCGGAACTGAAGGTGGTTCTGGAGGTGGGAATTTGATTACTCTCGTAACATAAACAATTTCTGATGATATTTTTGTTAAAGTGTCATCAATTTATACGTAGCACGGTATTTATGTGGTGCACAATCTTAATAAGTTTGTTCTCTCTCTCTCTCTCTCTCTTTTTGACATGATATCTGAGATGTGTACTTTCGTTTTTAACTTTGTATGTTTTGAAGGTTGGACAGGTGGTGCTGGGGCATCGACAGGGGGGTGATGGCTGGAACACTGGTGGCCTCTCCACTGAAAGGTTTTGCTTTTCTTTTTAATATTGAAGTTCTGTTCATGCACTTGCTGGTGATGTATACTTTAAAGTAGTTATTGGTTCTGCCATCATAATTCTTAGTGGGCTTAATCTATAAATGGGATATGACTGTTGAATTTAGTGCTAGTTATGCTGCTTATAATTGTCATAGTCGCAATTAATTATTTCAGGTTTGCATGTAGTTTGTAGTCTTTAGTTGGCTTTTGTTTTGTTCTTGCTTGATGCCTGGTTGCAGAAGTTTGCTCTGCATTGTCATTCAATAGATCATGGCATGGTGTTCAGTGAAGTAATGCCAAGATGCACTTGTTTTTGGTAAGAAAACGGAGTTCATCTCGAAAGAATCCCTGGTTACCATGCTATGTAGCACCTGATAAAGGAGTGTTCGCTGAAGGGGGTCATTAAAACACTGTCATGTGCTGAGCTTGTGCTGGGATTTAAGTTCGCTCCACAATGTGCATGTACTGTAATGTAGATGGAAAACTGTTATTCTGTTGAAATTTGTGAACAAGAGATTCTGTATGCTTGGGTGATGGGAATGGGAAAATCAGTGGTGAATCCAGCTGTTTTGATTATGGGCTGGTCAGTTTGCGAGTATGATTAGTATGCTTGTTATTGCTATGCAAAATGGAAATATGAAGCTAAGCCTATGACTATGAGGACGGGATTGGAAGATCTGAATTGTGTTAATTTATGGAATTCATGTTTGAACTAAATTTATTGAATTAAATTATCAAACAAAGCAATGGTTCAGGACCACATGCTGGTCAATTTGGAAAGTAATTGATATCTCTCTGACTTTCACATTTCCATACATGTAACTTATTTATGTGGTGTTCTTTTTTCTATTGTTACTTTTCTTGTTGATTTGTACTTTTATCTATAATCTGATGTTGTAAGCATTTGCTTGCAGGACTTCTTGGCCTAGCTTGGGCCTCATGGTTAGCGAACTCTCTCTCTACCTCCACCCCAAACAACGGCTTACTGATATAATTTCTAGTGTGACTATATAATGAAGTTATAAACTCCTGAGCTTTCTGTTTATTGCAGGATCAACCCAAAACCAGTCCTATAAATCCATCAAGTTCTGCAGATAATGAACTAAGCAAAGGTACAAAATTATTCCTCATGTTGGCGGTCAAGCCATGCCATTTTAGTGTTTCATAAGCACCAACTACTTTTGCAATAAACATCTACATTAAGCAATATATTTTGTGATGAATGTATCACAAGTGCCAAAGTGGCTAATCTGCATGTTTTGGAATGTGTAGATGGTGCTTGGGTAAGTCAAGCGACCGGAAATCAGACTTCATCTTGGGGTGCAGTTGCAGGTGATTCTTGGAACAAAGCTGCTTCTAACTTTGGTTCTACCAGTGGTGCATCTGTCGGATGGGGTAAAGCAACTTTACCCAATGAAGATCTGGCAGGCTCTTCAAGAGGTACTGGAGACAACTGGGGTCGAGGAAACCTCAGAGCTGAAAATTCTTTGATCGATTCTGCAGTAGCTTGGGACAAAGGAAAGACTGTTAGTGGAAACCAAACCAGCAGTTGGGGAGATGCAGCTACAGGGAAGAATCAAGTGGATTCTTGGGGAAAATGTAATGATGCAATTGGAGCAGGATCCTGGGAGAAGAAAAAAAGGTCTGGAACTGGAGAAGACTGCTGGAGTAACAAGAGTACTGGATGGAATCAACAGAAATCACAAGATGGAGGAGACACTTGGGGTGAAGCTGCGGAAAACCAAGAGAAGGGCACTGCTCAAAATGATTCTTGGGGTGAAGCTGGGGAGAAGTGGGAAAGCAAAAATAGCTCAGAAAAGCCAACTGAGGCTTGGGGTAAGGCAGGCGGGGGCAGCACTCAAACAGAAACTGAAGATGTTAATAAAGGAAGTGGCTGGATGAAAGCTGAAGTTGATAGTGCAACTCAAACTGCAAATTGGAGTCCTGGGAAAAAATTTAGTGAAGATGCTTCTGGGTGGAATAAAGATGGATCTAGTAACCAGAATCAAATTGATAGTTGGAATAAACCAAAGCCTTCTGGTGCTGATAGGGGATCTTGGAACAAACAGGGGGAATCCTCTTGGGGTAAACAAGAGGGGGGGTCTTCTTGGAATATACCAGACAGAGATCAAGAGTTTGGTGGTTGGAACAAAGAATCAGATGGGGGTCGTGGGTCAGGTGGGAGGAGGGGAAGAGGAGGTGGTCATGGTGGTAGAGATCACTTTGGCCGAGGAAGATCCTTTGGTGATGGTCAGTCTTCAGGTTGGAAAGCTGGAGAAGAAAACTCCACTGCCTATGATCAAGGAGGTGGCTGGGGTAAATCCAAGGGGTTCAAGGAAAGTAGAGATGATGGGTGGAAGCCTATTTCTTCTGGGGGTGATAGTGGATCAGGTTGGAACAAGAACTGGGGAGCAGATAAAGAGATTAGTTGAAGTGGGGACAAATGGAACAGTGGAAATCCTTCTTTTGGGGACAAATCAAGTTGCAACAGTGATCAAGCTGAATTTCACAGCGGGAGCAAAGGTCTTGCTGCTAATCTATCTTCAGGAGGACAAATTGATGGTGCTGGTTGGAATGCACCCAAGTCAGTTGACAGGAACTCATCTTCTGGATGGAACGATGGTTCTGCTGCAGATGAAGTACCTGGTGTAAGTTTGGGTGGAGGCAGCCACTGGAAAACAGGGAAAGCTTCATCAGGTGACAATACAACTGGATGGAAAAGTGGAGCAAGTGGGATTGGCACCCAGAAGTCTGACTGGGGTGCCCCAAAAACTACCGAGGTAGACCAGTTATCAAGCTGGGATTCTAAAGTGGGTCATGTAGATGCCAACCAATCATCTGGTTCGGGTAATAAAAGCAGCTGGGGTACTCAAAAGTCTTCTCAAGAGAAGCCTGGTTGGAATCAGGAATCTCCTGAACTTGAAAAGGACAGCAAGAGAGATGGAAACCAGGAATCTAGCTGGGGTAATAAAAGCGGTTGGAACTCTGGATCAAGTGATGCAGGAAGAAATTCCGACTCTGCTTGGGGCAAGAAGAGCATTTGGAACTCTGAATCCAGTAATGCTGATGGAAATCAAGATTCTGGTTGGGCCACCAAAAGCAACTGGAACTCTGGGTCGAAAGATGCAAACCAAGGTTCTAGTTGGGCCAAGAAAAATAATTGGAACTCTGGATCTAGTGATGCAAACCAAGAATCTGGTTGGGGCAAGAAAAGCAGTTGGAGCTCTGGATATGGTGATGGTAACCAGGATTCATCTGTAGCCTGTGATGGTAAAGGCCAAACAGAGACTTATGGTAATAGGGCAGGTGTTGGGGGCTGGAGAGGTGGCGTTGGTGGCAGGGTTGATCCAGACAGAGGGGGCTTTAGAGGTAGAGGCGATAGAGGAGGTTATGGAGGTAGAGGCAAATCTGACACGGGTGGTTTTGGAGGTAGAGGTGGTTCAGACCGAGGGGGCTCTAGAGGTAGAGGGGACAGAGGCGGCTTTGGTGGTAGAGGCAGAGGAAGGAGAGATCAAAATGGTGGTTGGAGTGACAACGGTTCTGCTGAAGATAGTACCTTTGGCTGGAAGAATGGGGCAAACAATAGCAGTGGAGGATGGAAAAATAATGGTGGTGGAAGCAATTGGAACCAAGGAGGTGACGATAAGGGCCAACATAATAGCTGGAATTCTGGTGGTGGTGGAACAAGCAATCGAGCTGGTGGTTGGAGCAGCCAAGATTCAGACTGGAACCAGTCAAGAATGGCCAAAGATAGTTGCAGTAATGACCTTGCTGGTGGTTGGAACAAGGGAACTGGTGCAAATAGTGATGCTGCCTGGGGTCAAGGAAACAGCTGGAAGTCATCAAATTCTTCTGGTGGGGACTGGAATTCAAACAAAGAATTAAAGGTTCTGATGATCAAGGAAGTGGCTGGAACAAAGGATCTGGTTCTTGTGTTCCAGGTGATGGCTGGGGGAACAAAGGAGCTGGTTCAGGAGATGCAGGGACAACTGGAGGTGATGCGAAGCCCTGGAATCAATCTAGTGCGAAGCCCTGGAATCAATCTAGTGCTTCTGGCGGAGGCCAATCATCTGGCTGGAGTCAATCAATGGAGGTAAAGGAAGGAACTAACGCTGGTGGAGAACCAACCGGTCCATGGGGTAAAGCATCGACAAATTCTTGGAATCAATCAAGCAAAGACATAAAAGGTTCTGATGATCAAGGGAGTGGCTGGGGGAACAAAGGAGCAGGTTTGGGAAGTGCAGGGGCAACTGGAGGTGATGCCAAGACCTGGAATCAATCCAGTGCTTCTGTTGGAGGTCAATCATCTAGTTGGAGTCAATCAACAGAGGCAAAAGGAGCTAATGCAAGTGGGGAACAAACTGATCCATGGGGTAAAGCACCAGCAAGTTCTTGGGGAAACAAAGGGAATGATGGAAGTTCCAAAGGAGGGTGGTAATTGCTTTGCAAACTAGCAATGTAACTTATTTTTTGAAGTTTAACGGTTCTGTATATAGTAACTTATTGTGTTATTCACTACTAGGAAGGATCCAACAGCAGTATCTCCTCTTGAAACTCTGCACCAGTGTCCAATAATTTATGTATGTTTCCTTGAGGCATTTTGAATTATGGTACTCCCCAAAAGAAGCTGCTCTTGGAGCATTGATCATGGAGACGGTTTCTAGTTTATGACAGTATGTACATAGTTATGTTATCCTGTACACGGGCATTATTTATATATTATTTGTATGTCGTGATGCTAAATCTAGTGCCAGAAAATGCCTTGTAGGTGAAATTGCATGGGTATCCATGTTTGCATGAAGCGTTGTGCTTTGTCCACTTCAACAGAAAGCAGTGGAATCAATTTTTTGAATGCTTATGTTGAACAGATGATAAAACAGGTTGTGTGAAGGAAATAAATTAACATGCATGGCGAGCTTCATTCTTAAAGAAACTTGGTGAGCTTAATCTTCATTTATGGAGGAAATAAATAGCATTTGCCTGCTATTTTTCAACGTTGTAGCGGCTAGTGAAGGCTGCCAAAGTGGGCGTGTCACCTTTGGTAGCTTTCTCCTGCAAACGATAAACGTTGCTTGCTTGCATTATGAACAACCCACGAGGGGTTGATGTTGAGATTTGGCGATTTTGAGCTTTCTCCTGCAAACGATAAACGTTGGGCGGCCCCTTGTGTGATGTGCTTTTCATATCCTCACGGGCCGAAAAGCATTCGTGGGCCCTACTTTCTTGGAGGATCTCGTTATTTTCCCTAGAAAGTTGGTCATGGTGCCCGTAGAGTCGTAGACATGTTATGAAGTAAAGGACCTCGTGAATGAATGATCTTTGCTTGATTCGAACAGAAAATCTTCAAACGAAAGATATTGATATGTAAAAGCCCTACATTCAAGATGCCGTCTTAGCTCAGCTGGTAGAGCGCATGGCTTTTAACCATGTGGTCGTGGGTTCGATTCCCACAGACGGCGGTGATATGATTTTGTTTTTAAATTCAACTTTCGTATTTCTATCACAATAAAGTCTACTAGGACGGTTTGGCAATATAAAATCTACTAGGACGGTTTGGCAAGTTTCTCCGACAAGACAGCCCCTGTTAACTACATTATTAACTCATGGAAATGACAGACCGATGGCAAATAAAAAGACTACAAAAGAAAAGGGAAGCAAAAATATCCTGAAATTGACATTAGATCCGAAACGCCACCTCAGCCACCCATATCCTATCTGGTATCTATCCCTTGCCAAAATTTTATTTCAGTCACTTCTTTAGTTAGGCGAGAATGGACCAATCCACATGCATCGTTTGTATTCTTCATATTGACCCAACATGACGGGGCTAGTATTAGTGAAAATTTGATGTTATATCTATACAATTGTAGCATTCAGCAGGGCTTGTAATGGAATCCAAGTAGTTGTGATGACATTTTCCCCTTTAAATCTTTAATATTGATGATGAATTTTTCTCTCCTTCAATTTAGACTTCTATAATGATAATAATGGGAAAGATTCCAAGGCAACATGGTTGGTGATGGTGCACAGAATTAAAATAATTAGAAGGGACAAAAAGATTAAGCTGGTAGATGTGGGTGGTGGAGCACCGCTCCCGAATATCATTCCGAAGTAATCGCCGCCACCACCGCTGGACCCGGACCCCTGGACGCCGGTGTTGGTTGTGGAGCTAGTCCCACCTCCGCTGAATCCCGGAGTAGAAATGCTCCCACTGTCATCTCTGTGCAAATGATTGAAAACCAACTAGAATACATTATTTTGAAGATCAAATGATGACATGATTCAATAGAAAATGATGCTTGCTAACGAATCTAACAGTAGAAGCGTTTAAAAAAATGGTTGGCCCTAATGCTTAATGGCCAAAAGGGTTGGTGTAGGGGCGGTCGTATATGTGGAGACTGTTTGGGCCATGGAAGGTCTACATGGGACAACCACAACAGAAGCGACTGCCCATGGCATTAGAAAAACAACAGCAGATAATTATTATGGAGTAGACAAATTAGAACTGGAGTGGAGTCTCACGTGAGATTAAGGGGTTGTGGGGCTTAAGCTAGAGCTTCTCTTGACATGTTTGAATTGCAGCTACATTTTCCAGCAACAAAGGGAAAAGGAACACAACTCATAAAGATGATAGCATATGTATGTTAAAAAAAAAAGGTAATGGAGAACCAGAGAAAGTAAAGAGGAAATTTAGAGAAGCTTAACAAGCAAAAGTCAAGCATCAGGAAAACGCACATCAACTAGGTCATAAGGAAAGCTCCTTTTCCAATACTGATGATGCACACCTACATGTCCATGTCCAGTTAATACCCCACCAATTAATGAGTGGGAACCACAGTGTGTTGAAAGCCATGGACTTGGCCCCATACATATTTGCTGGAAAGCAGATCAAGAGAATATAACTGCGTCACCTTCCCATACAAAACACTGAAACACACCACCACACTAGCATATGTCCTTTGCCCTATGTGGGTCTACTAAAATTATCTCTAGAGGAAAAAGCCAGACTTTGCAACTAAGCTCATTTTTCTTCACCCCTCCTGATTTAGACACCTCTGTTTGACACAGACATATAAACCTACACGGTACATGGCAAACTTAAAACTACCACATGGCAGTGACAAAGGGAAGAATTTCTATCAACAGTTTCATTTTCTGGACAATTAAGAGTTCCCGGAGACAAATTGCAATCGGAGTTAATTCAAGTCCATGTTTAATTAAAAATCCCTACCAGAAGCCCCTTTACGTGAGCCCACGCTCAAAGGGCTACAGGCTCCAGTAATGCAAGCATGGGTTCTCTCACACAAGAAGTTCATAATAATGCTCGAGGGCTAAGAACAGCGACACGGTAGCGGATCACATGCAACAAATCTTGTGCCCGATTCACACATTCGGCTAAGATCCACAAATGCTTAGCAAAGATGTAGTGGAACCAAGTTTTAAGGCCTAAACCCTAAAGCGAGCAAGTCCAAGAGGGTCCACCAACACGAGATACAATGAGATCCAACGGTAACAAAATCAAAAGCACGGAACTTAAATAAAAGAAGACCCTATTTGCCATGCAGTAGCAGTACTGGAAAGGCACAGGAGAGAGTGGAGACCACCAAATGAACTGTAAGGCTGTTTTTGGTGGTACTAGCTAGATTCCCAATGCAAACGCATGATCACGTGCACCAGTGTAAAAAAAGTATTTTATATAGGCAAGGACTCTCGCTATCAAGAGGCGTTTGTTTGTTTTTGCGCATAGAGGTTCGCATGAAATAAATAAATAAGTTTATATATTATGTTTTTAGTATTTTGATGTGATATGGAAAAAAAAAAAAATATATATATATATATATATACAATAAAAAATAATTTTAATATATTAAAAAAAAACACATTTAAAAAAACCATACTACTAAAAAACTCCTATCAAATTTTTTGGTTGGATCCAAAAGCCATCTTTGCAAGCACAAAGCTAAGCTAACAATAAAAACACAGAAAGCTTTCCCTCAACAAAGATTAGGCATAGATTGCCAAAAAATCAGACTACGAAATGTCTACTTTTATTCACTCCACACAGAATAAGACTGATCAAACCGAAAGATTTTCCCTGAAAAACTTTCAGCGATGGAGTTTCTGGAATAGTGACACTACAGGGAATTATTTCAACACCTAATAAAATGCAATTAATTAGGGGAAGGGTCATTAAGAGTAACAGGTAATTCTTTAAAAATAAAAATAAAAAAAGAGTAACAGGTAATTCAGTTGACAAAAGGCGCTCAAAAAGTTGAAAAAGAGAACACAAAGTGGGGTCAAGTTAGTAAGGTTTACCTAGGGTCACCGAAGACACCAGCATTCAAGGTGAGTTGTTGAATTAAACCAGCAGACTTGGGTTCCACACTGGAGGCTTTACTATACTGTGCACTCAGACCGGCTCCTGAGGGCACAAAGAACGCTCCGTTTACCATTATGTCCCCATCTGTTCTCCAATTCCAACCTGCCCAGTCTCCCTCGTTTGTGTCCACCCTCTTTGTTACCTGTAAAGATTTCATGAGGTCACCGTCAGAGATTGCGCTCCACGTTCCGAAAGTGAGAGTGGGAGCATGCAGGGGATTTTGTACTGCATTTTAATGGCTGGCAGGCACCAAAGAGATCACTCTCATGCTGACAGTGGTTTCGATTTATTTTTTATGGGGGTAACAGCTTGCTTTTCATGGATGTTGCCATCAACTTTACTTAATCGAGATCATTAATCAATCATATTCTACTTTCCTTAAATGATGAGAAATAATTCAGAGCAGACTAACCTCTTTGGCATTATCATCAGTTGGTGCGGTATATCGATTCCCTTGACTATTTATGGTAGGATTCGCACTACCACCAATAGCATACATCTCCCAGGCTGTAAAATCATTGTTCACCACATGTATATACCCTCTTCTACACCTTGGCATACGTTGCACCAGCCCTTGGCCGAAGTGATTAAAGGCTATGGTAACTTGCATACCTGTGTCCAGTGCATACTTATCATCATGACCCAATAGCATCACTTCATCATGGTGGGTAAAATGGTTGTTTGATATGGTAATCCCAGTGGACCCCATTATAGCATCAATCAAACCATCAGTGCAATAAGATAAAGAACAGTGATCGATCCAAATCTTCTGGGCCCCAAAAATGGAAATGCCATCACCGTCTGATCTCCCTCTCCATCCAACATGTGTTGGTGATGCTGCTATGTTAGTATTTCCAGAAGGCTTGCAGTGGTGAACGTGGATGTTGTGGATAATAATGTGTGATACGTATTGAAGTGTTATGCACCCATTTCCTGTAATGTGAACATTTGCGCCACGGCCATCAATAGTTTTGTAACTATTGAAAATAAGCTCATGTTTGAGCTTAATGACCATATTTGAAGAGAAGATGATCCACAGGGGTTGGTCTTGGATGACACCGTAACGTAAGGTGCCTGGTTTTGGGTTGGCTGGATCATAGTCAGAGGAGTCAGTGACCACATAGATCTGACCACCTCTTCCACCTAACGAGCCTTGACCAAATCCAATGGCGCAGTCAGCTAAACGTTGGCGGTTGTTAGCCCAATTAGAGTTGCATCTCCAGCAATCGTCGATGGGGTTTCCAGTTTGGCATTGGTCCTTCTCTTGAATGGACAAAAGGTGCCTTCTTGATAGAGATGCATTGACTCTCCTGCATGATAAAATATAAAAAAATATCAATAATGTGATAAAAGTATGGAAATAACATTTGGTTGGCTTGAAGAAAATGTAAAATTGGGGAAGATAAAATAAGCCATGTAGCGAGATGACTTGGGGTAAAAAGGAAGGTTAAAAAAACAGGGGAAACAGGGTATGCTCTGTTTGTTTCCCGGGAAAATGCAATGACAGCAAGAAAAATGACAACTTTGTTTTGTTTTGGTGTTGTAGATCGGTAAAGAGTTGAAAATGAGAGGCACCCGTGAGACAGAACCCTTCAATGAACAGAACCCAGACGGGGTTTTGTTGGACTGTCCCCTGTTTGGTTGCTGAGAAAATATGGCAAATCAAGAAAATGTGGTTTTATTTTCCATTTCCAGCTCAAAATCACTGCAAAAGAGAGATCCTAAAGCAATGAGAACAACCCAGGTAAGAATTTGTTCAAAATCAGGAAAACAGAAACTACCATAAACACCAGAAGCAAAACCCAAGTTAGCATTTTTCTCTAGCTAGTAGGCTGAAAGTTGGAAACTACAAAAAAACCATGATGCAAAACCATAAAATGAGCTAACACAAGTTGGGTTTCTAGTGATTTGTAGCAGAAGGCTGTAAAGGCCTCACCGTTTTACATCTTCAGCAACAGCCTCAGGGTCTGGATGTTGGTGTGGAAGGGTGAGATTGAAGGCAGTAGTTTCAACAATGAATCGAGTGAAAGAAGTAAAGAGGCAAATTAAGAGAATGTAGATACTGGGAAGCTTCATCGAAGTAGCAATTAAAATGGCTTAGGTTATTAGGTCTTCGTTGTTTAACCTTGAGCTTCTCTGTAGAAGAAGATTCTTCAAAGAAGGGGTGGATGTGTGTTTCTTGAAGAAGAACCCAAAAAAACTTAGGAAGCTTTAAATTTTGGGAAAATGTGATGTGTTTGCAGAAGCTTATATAATGAAACAAGATTATAATAATATGACATGGCATAAAAAAACTGTCACTTCCTCGGCAGGGCTCTCCGGTTTGTCTTTTCAATTATGCCAACAACGAAGAAAGGAAGAACAGAGAGGAGGGGCGTGGTGGCTGTGACGGAGACAGACAAGGGGGGTGGTTATATGGGAGGAAGAGAAAATGTTACTCTCCCTTTCTCTCTTGTCTTTGCAAGAGGTTAATTTTTTTTAGTGTGGGAGAGCTTATCCAGAAAAAATGCTGAGATTTCTTTCTTTTCCTTGTTCTGGTTTGATTTTTTTTCTTTTTCTTTTTAGATTCTTGCAGGAATGGCTGCAAGTAATTTATGTTCTGTTCTAATCTACTAGTAAAGCCTACTTCTCAGGTGGAGACAGAACCCACTTCTCTGCTGGCTTGGCTAGACTAATAAAAGGGAGATTAGATTAAATTATGCTATCAAGGTTGCAGCTTTTCAGTAATTTCTCTGTGCAAGTTGAAAACTTAAAACTAAGAGCCTTTACTTTGTTATCAACTATCTAGGGTTCTCATTTCCCTAGGAAGCGGAAAAGGTCAAATTACTCCAAAATCTTTAGGGTGGTCCCAGTTATTTGCAAGATGATTTGAACTGTCTGGGCCTTGCAGAGATAGCATGTGGGCTCAAGTGTCATCCTATCAAGGAATAGGTTAAAGATGAATTATCTAGACGATAGTTCAGTAATAAAAACTTGGGATCAAAAGATTTATTTTTTATATAGTTTCAGATTCGAGTCCTGTGATTATTTATATGATGGTCACTAGAGACTTATATGGTCTTTAACTTCAGGGCCCGTGGGATTAGTCGAGGTACACGCAAGCTGACCCGGACACCCACATTAAACTAAAAAAAGGAATAGGTTACAGATGCGGAGGGCAATTTTTGCAACAGAAGAAGAGTGGGTATTTATTCTAACACTGATATAAAAAATTTAAAAATAACATCGTAAAAAAAATATTTAAAAAATAATATATTTTTGACTTAATTCCTATTGGAGAAGATGGTTTTATTGATAATAGTGAATGATGTAGCTGTTGTAAACTCTTGTTAGCGGTTATTAACAATAGTTAATAATAATAATATTGGGTGTTTACAATTATTAATTAATTGATATTGTTAATGGTAGTGGTGTCAAGCAGCATAATTCACTCTAGAATTTGGTATAAAATAAAGTTTAAACCATCACAACTAAAAGCTAAATAAAATCACAATGTTTACACCACCACAATTAAAAGCAAAACAAAACCATAAATTATCAAACCTCAAACATATAATTAAAACAAAAGCTATTTTAACATCATTTTTATTTGTTAATTATAATTCCCAGTTAATGCGTGTGTTTTTTAAACATTGTTTTTATCCATGTGTATTTTTAAAGTTGTCAATAGATGATTTAAAATTTTAAACAACTTGTTCACATGTTTATTTGTTAATTAACGATATTAAACAATAAAAATGCATCATATGCAAGATAACTTTAAAATCAACATGATAATTAGCAAAAACAACATTACAAACGTAGTAATAATAAAAATAATTGTTGGCTAGAAAATAACATAATATTATAATACATCTGGATCTATCTATGTCTTTTGCAATGATAAGTGGATGTATTAACTCCATCAATGGTATGACTTCCACCTGTATGTGTAGTCTCCTCCTCCAAGACAACATCATGTAAGCTTAATGTCTCTTCTAACAAGTCAAAAATTGTATGACATATCTCTAACCAAGAATATGCGTAATAACAAGTAAGTCTATCGTCATCATCGATATCATAAAGACTAACCGCAACACATTTGCTACCACGTAACAATTGTCAAACCTAATACGAAACAAATAAAAGTCATTAACCAATAAAAAAAATATAATGTTTTTTTGTCAAAGCCTATAAAAAGTAACAAATACTTACAACATTTTAAATTCTACGTGCATATGGCTCATACTCCATCTCCTCGTATGGAGGGACTTGAGCTGGGTTAATTATGATGATTCAACGTGTTATACTCCAATGTATTCTTCCTCATAAATTACAAGACACGCCTCTCTAGAAATAAAATTTATTTGTGCATCTCACATCGATACATGCTGAAGATGGTGGATCATCCAATTATAAGTAAAGTACCTACCCAAACGACTGATGATATGCAATTGAACGCTCGTATCCATGTCAGACAAGATATGTTGCTTTAAGCTAAATTATCGCATTGCACCCATCAAACAAACAAACAATACTAATGTCTTGCCTTATTTTTATGACGTGTAGGTGGTAATTCCACTAGTTGTGGCGGAGGAGAGGCTGGACACGAAAGCTTGGGCCAACGGTCTGCGGTATAAAAAAGGTACAAATACTTGTGGAAACAAGGGGAAGATGATTCTGATGTTTTGGTGAGGGATTATTTTGGGCGATTGAAGGTTGTTTTTTTTTCCTGATTTCTAGGGATTTTTTATTTCATGAGCAGCGCCCATGAAGAAAAAGAGGGGTGTTTATAAATACACCGTAAACACAATTCAGAATCGAGGTTTTGTTATAAAACCGATATTATAAACAAGGATTGTATTAAAACTATAATTTTGAATCATGATTTTTATTTAAACTATTATTATTTAACAATCATGATTTTCAACAGCGATTCTTTACCCAAATTTTTTCAAAATTATGTCATTTTCTATTAACTTTCTTGAATCTGTGTTATTTTAAAACAAATCCAACAAGAGTGGCAGCTGCACGTCACGCAAGTGCAATTATACCCCCACCTCAACCAACGTGTGTTTCTTTTTAAAACAATATATATATTGAATTACTATTTTTTTCAATGATTTTATACATCTATATTAAAAAATTAAAAAATATTATTTTAATATATTTTTAATTACAAAAACATTTTTAAAAACAACAAAACACGCTAAACATGCAAATGTCCCAACACTGTATTATGTGATAGCTCTCGAGCACATTATTAATAACGGCAACAAATCTGCTGATGATAGCTCGGTCAGATATCTCGGCTGGCAAGCTTAGTTACTTGGACAAACTCCTAAGATGGAGACACTTCGCCCAATTCAATAATACCCTTCTTATCTTGCTCGAAACACCGAGTGATGATAAATTCCATCACATCCCCAGTGTTTTCGGTGGTAATTTTAAAAAATAGGTTCTAAAAGGTATTTTTAATTATAGTTTTAAGAAATTTATAAATAATTTAAATTATTATAAGATTAATTTTTACATATAAAATAAATAAAAAAATATTTTTTTGACTAAAAAACATAAATTTTAAAACACATTATTTGTAAGCCCCGGTGCAAAAGACAACAACCATACTTGGGCATCTGGTGGTTCCACTAAAATACTACTTGTCTAAAATTTAAATTTTTTTATTTAAAATTATTTTTTATATATTTTTATTCATAAACTAAAAATATTTTGGAAGACAATCTTTTATCAGTAATCGAATAAAAAGCAGATGCTATCCTTATAACAAGCTTCTTAAAATTCAAGGTGATCATGGCTAAGGGAACGTTTGGGAACGCGGCTGCAGCGTTTCTAAAAAATTAAAATTTTTTTTTTACTAAAATTTAATATGGTTTGTATGTTTTGGATTGTTTTGATGTGCTGATGTCAAAAATAATTTTTTAAAAATGAAAAAACATCATTGGCATGCATTTTGGCACGAAAAGTTATTTGAAAAGCACACGCAACCACACTGCCAAACACGCTCGTTGAATATATCGCTAAGAGGACGAGTAGATCACGAGAAATGATTGAAAGGTTTAGAGCGTGTTTGGCAGTGTGGTTGCGGGTGCTTTTCAAATAACTTTTCGTGCCAAAATGCATGCCAATGATGTTTTTTCATTTTTTAAAAATCATTTTTGATATCAGCACATCAAAACGATCCAAAACATACAAATCATATTCAATTTTAATAATAAAAAAAAATTAAATTTTTAAAAAACACAGTCACAGCCGCGTTCCCAAACGTTCTCAACCAGTCACCAGGCCAGGGACGGTTGAGCTTCTTCCATGCTTCGAAACTCCATGGGGCCTTTTTTCACGTCATTTTAATTATCAACCTCGGCCAAGGAGCATCAGAAACTTCGGTGGCTTTCCACTCCGAGGTTAACAAAAGTGTGTGGAGATTAAGGATTAGTTAACTAACACAAATCATGTCTTAACTTTGACAGACAGTGCTTTCAATTTTTCACCTCTTTCCCTGTCATGTTGCGGTCTACCATTTATTTTGGTGCCCTGCACTGTGGAACCAAACGCAGTGAATTAATGGCATTCGACCACTGATTTTACGCTGAAAATTTCTTCGTGAGGTTAAAGCTAGCTGCTCTAGTAACAATAATTATGCTCCTTGCCATTAGCCATCGAGCAAGGGAAGCTAGTTAAGGAGTGTAATGATAAGTATTAAGCACAAGGGTTGTTTTCTCTGCCTTTACACGTCATACATGTTTGAAATTCTATGAATTTAGAGATTTTAATTGAATCTCACGTTTAAAATCATTTTAGATGCCGATAATTTAATTTTAAATATAATTCAATATCTAAAACTAATACAAAAATAAATCAAAATTTAATCATTAATTTGTTTACTACACTAGATACAAGATATTAATATTAAAACTATTTACTTATTTTTTTAGAGACATTTAAGTGAATAAAAAGAAGGCAGCGAGGGTAATATAAAAATTAAAATGAATTAATTATATATCTTAAAAAAAATTAATTTATTTATAATTAAATACTATGATTGAATTCAAAAACATGTTGGATGTGATATCAGCATAAGATTCTTCACAAAATCACCATTAAATTTATGATATCTATTAATTGAAGACACACTCATACAACACGAGATTTTTCTACAGGGAAAATAATAAAAATAAAATACAGGGACCAGAGTAAATGTTTTAATAAATACAGGGATATTAAAATATATTTTTATAGTACATTTTTTTAATTTTTCATTGATTTTTTTTCCCTCAAGACATGGATGATAATCAACAATTGACAGCCCTCGTGACTAGATAAGACTAGAATAACCTACTTTCTTTTCTAATAAATCACAAAAGAAACCAAACGATGACGAATTTCAATACGTTTTTCATTGGTCGGCTTGGAAGAGGAGAAGAAAACGTATACAGAGCAAAACGGCTGCTTTTCAATTTTCCTGGGTAGAATCAGAAGAAGTAAGCTTTACAATTTATCTTTAGGATCCCTGTAACTCTTTATTTTTTTCTATTAACATAGATCCGGACCAACTTATATACACCTTAATTAATTTTACGAGCCATGAAGTTAACGATTATGTAAGTATCTAGTAACCTTTAAAAAAACTCAAATTTATAACTATTAAAAAAACAAACTCAAAATCTAACCAGTTAAGTTACGTCTCAAGATTACATCCCTGCAATGCGGTGGCCATGCAGGCCAGTCAGGAGATATAAAGCTAGCTGTGCTATGGATAAAAAGAAGAGAAGATTATAAGAGGGGATCCATTGACCTTTTGGGATGTGCAAAACCAACTTTCACTTGCAAGGTATAAATGCTTTACGTGAGGTTGGCTATGGCTAGAGGATTCCTCGCAACTTTTATATGCCACAATTAAGTGCTTTAATTTTCGATCTTTTCGGCCAAGAATATGTTTTAGGATTTGTTTCAGCTTTAGGTATAAAATCCATACCATCCACATACGGGTTTATCTGGGACTCAGTTAAATTTGAAGTCTTAATTAGTTCGGATTAAAAAAAATATGATTGATATTGCTTGTCTTAATTAAAAATTCATGTTAATTTGTGATTTAATTGACCTGATCAAAACTTAATTTTTAATTTAATGATTTTTTATTTATTCAAACAGTATCATTTTGATTATTTAAAAAAAAAACAGGTCAAACAAGTTGACACTCTTGTCACCTAACTTAAATCTTGTTTTTTTATACTTTTATGATTGCAATATACTAGTTTCTTGTGTTGTTATTTGGGATGTGAATTGAAAAAAAGATAAACTACGGGAGCAGTATGTAAGCTAGGTGATTTATTTAAAATCTGATTTTGATGCACAAAAATAGTATTGTGGTTGAAAAAGAAAAACATTTATCTTTTTAAAGAATCAATCTTACGAGTAAAGTTCTCTTTTCTTCGCCTAGTATTCAGGGCCTGCGTTAGGCATGCCCGCTACCTTTGTAGCTCCACAGGCCTCACATGGCGGAACATTTTTTTCTAAACAATTTTCCAACCCAAAACAGTTCTTGTTCAAGTTCTGTAAGCTGAAACAAAAAAAGGTTCAAATTCACTTTAATTTAGTCCCTACAAAATTAGTGAAAAGTAGGCATAACCGCAGCCACTACCTCTCTTTTCACGGAAAACAAGTCAAATCTCGACATCAAACCCAGCCGGAAAAATTGAATTGAAACTAACTGAGTGATTGATCTTAGGACTTCAAGTAAACTACAATCATCATGTTGCCATCCTTTCTCTACCCGTGAGCTTTCACTTCAACCTTCTGAGTTAGATTCACTCCGCGATTCATATCTTTCATTAGTCTTTTTTAACTCCATCTTCTCTTGTGATTCTTTTCCCTCCTCTGTCGCCTGTCATTTCATGAATTCCATTTTCAAAGAGATGAACGAAGGAGGGAGATCAGAGTTATTATCGATTTGTATGTGTGGATTTCTTGAAGAGTATATTGCAAGTTGCTCTCATGATCCTCTCATCTAGATCCTTTGAATTATTTTTTTGTTGTCGTTACTTTCTACTTCATAATTGAAGAATTAGAGTATATGTTTATCTCAGACAGACAAAGGAGTGTGGATATCCACGTGTATTTTGTCTCCACAGCAAGAAAAGCTTCAACGCATTGCCTCGAGGTGGAGAAGTAGACAAGAAAAACGCCAGCCGAAGTTTATATTCCAAGAATAAATGCTCGTTTTTTAAAAGGGCGACTGACGGAAGAGATAATATACTTTGCATTTGTCAAAAAGTTAAAAACAGAAAAAAAAACGAGAATAAAATAAATTTATTTTTTAAATAATTTTGAATCCAACTTTTATAATTTTAAAATATGAAGTATAACTCACGTCTTCGTCTCTACTATTTAAAAACAGTAACTAAATATCATCTATAAGTTTCATAAGTTTCATGTGATATGACAATACCATGCGATATAGATCATAGATAAAAATAAATAATTGAGGTGTAAAGTAAACCCATTAATTATCAAATAATGACAAATATAATGTGATAATATCTGATAATGTTTTAGTGTCAATACATGGTAATCGTTTCCTGTAACAAAATATTTAAATTAGTGTTTTAAGAATGAATAAATCTCGAATCATTAATCACTTTTTTGGAAAAATATAAGAACTCAAGGGCAAACGCGAAACTACAAATATTATATACTTTAATGATGATGTAAAAGGCAAGGCTAAATAGAAGGCAATTTAGGGGGTATGAACTAGGAAAAGGCCCTCCCTAGTTCTGTAGCCCTAGCTTTTGATTTCAGGAAAGATTGTAATAATCATCCAATTTAGATTAGGAATTAGGGTATAGGGTAATTCGACGCCGTACGAATCCAGGTCAGTAAAATGCTTTCCATTTCAAAAAAAAAAAAGTTGGCCCATTTAACACAGAAATGAAGGCAGTCATGATATGACAGCCCAGTCGAAGAATTGCTTGACCAACATTGTCCAGTGTCCACTCTAGGTGCGTTTCTCTACTTTTGGCCCGATTTGTTTTTAGATTTTAAAAACGTTTTTTTTTTAAATAATTTTTTTAAATTTTTTTCTTTATTTCAAACTAATATTTTTTTTTGTGTTTTTAAATTATTTTGATGTGCTGATATTAAAAATAATTTTTAAAAAATAAAAAAATATTGTTTTGATACATTTCTACGTAAAAAACACTTTTAAAAACAACCATAACCATAATCACAACCACACTTCCATACATTTTGCATCTGTTTGATTTTAAGAGGTTACGGTGTAATATCGTTTCTCAGCAAAAAGCATCAGATTTTTTTAATATGAAACATCGGATGCATCATGAGTATAAACATTATTTGTTTTTGTATTTGAAATTATATTTTGATATGTTTTAAAAATATATTTATCTGAAAAAATATCTAATTAAATATATTTTGTAATGATTTTAATATATCAATGTAAAAAAAATATATTTTGATATATTTTAAAATAAAAAATACCATACACAACACTATCAAACTCATATACCTATCTATTGTTAATTCAATTTTATCTAGAATTAAGTTTCGTTTTCTCATAATAACTAAAAGAAAGAGTTGATTATTTTCCAGTTCTAAGTGACAATAATCTCTTGATATTACAAAGAGATCACATGCTGAGTTTCTGGCAAATTAGGTGCATTAAATTTGCTTACACGTCATCTTAAAAGAAACAAAGTTAACCACAAACAATTATATTCGTGAGCATTAGGTATTCTTAGATTAATCTATATACATCAAAACTAAACCCACCTTCTTATTTAATCAACATTCCAAACAATTTTCACCATCAAAATATATATCTTTTTATTTGATTATAAAAAGAACATTCAAGTCAGTAATATATTGATTAAAACTAAGTTTTTAAAATAATAAAATTTTCATATCGATCTACAGTATTCAAATAAATAAATCCTAACACCAAAATAGTAGAAAACTTGAAAACTATATATATATAATCCCGAAAACTTAAATCTTGCTAAGAAATTATTATCCGTTTGGCACAAATAATAAAACGCCACGTGGCCTATCAACGCATTCGATTTCACTCAATTAAACGACAGCCCGTCACCTTTACCTCGGGAGCATGGATGGAGGTTCAGACTTCAGACAGCGAATTCAAAAATAAAACTGGCTCCCTCCCAAATTGACAAATACATATTTCCATTTCTACCCTTCATTTTCCCTGCTCTCCAGTCTCCTCCATTTTGACCATTTCCCTCTCTCACGAAAAATCGATTTTCTTGGAGAGAGAAACACATAATTAGGGTTTATAGAGAGAGAAAAATAGAGATAAATTCTAGGGTTTTAGCTTATGGAGGGTGTTCCGGTTCTTGACACAGAAAACATTAATGTTGCAGGTACTCTTTCCTTTCTCTCTGTAATCTTGTTTCATTTTTTTGTGTGTAAAATTTCGCAAAATCTCTAATTTTTTTTATACTATTGATGAATCTTTATGCGATATTTATTCGGTAAAATCGATTTGTTGTGTTTAATTCAGGGCTTTTATTGATGTTAGAATTGCGAAGGGTTAGAAAAAGTTAAAAGTAATTGTGCATCTCTGTTTGATCTCTGAGAAAATTAGTAATGATTCAAATCAGAGTTGGTATTGCTGTGTATAATAGCTTAAATTGCGTGATCGATGAAATTGGGAATGTGTCAGGTGACAAAATAAAGGGAGAGAAGCTGGAAAAGGGGTCTTTGGTTGGAATTGCGCAAAGGAAAACGCTTGTTGACATTAACAATTTTCCTGCGCAAAGGAAAATGCTTGCTGATATTAGCAACCTGTCACAGCGAAACCAATATGGGAAATCACAATCTGTTTTAGTTAGTAAAGAGCATGTTGAGAAGCTCCAACGGGTATGTTTTGAGTGTTTCAATATCTAGATGTACATGTATTGATGTGTTTTCTTGAGTATTGATTAGAATTTAGCTTATGGGTTTTATTTTTTCTGTTGAATATTGTTGTCACAGGATATCATGGCATTGACAAAGCTTGTTGCAGATAGGAAGTATCCTTTTTGTTTTGATTTTGTTTGTCTTTCTTTCCCCTAATTTTTGTTGTCTCTTGTTGGTGATTTCTTGTGCCATTTTTTCTTAACTTTGGTCAACAGTAAAATCATCGAGTTGAGTGCAATTGAGTTGCAGAAACTGAGAGTCAATTATCAGCAACTACAGCAACAGAATCTGCAACTTGCCCAAACCAACAGCCAGATGTTAGCAGTAATGTCATGCACTAATCAATTTCTTAATCACATTTAAATTGCATCAAATTTTGAGTCCTTGGTGAGGCTAAATTATTCCCTTAAAATGCAGGAACTAAATGCGGGTAAAGATAAGGTATGTTTTTATGTATGCAAGCCATTGGATTGTCATGCTCAATTTGCTGTGTTGCAACGTTTATGTGGTAACTATTTGGTTCATTTCTATTCAGCTTAAGGCATATCAACATGAGTTGGGGTGCAAGAATGGCCTGCTTAATGCCAAAAAATTGGAGCTGAAGGTATGTTTAGCTGCTGTTCCTTTTGCCTCGCTGTTGAATACGTTCATCAAGTTGCTGTCACCTGTCAGTAATATTGGCGACGGACTTCTAAAACCCTCTCTGTTTTAGGAGAAAACAAAGAAAGTTAGAAGCCAGAATATGAGAAATGAGGTATTTGAGCAAGTGACCTCAATGGAATTTATGGGAAGCTGGTGTATCCTGCATAGTATTTCATCCTGTTTTGTCATTTCTTGTAGGTTGAAACCATCAAAGGTGACAACGCAGCGCAATTCTCTCAACCAGAGGACAATAAACCTTGCAACACAAAAAGGAAGCGCCAATCAAAAGTTCAATGTAACTAGTATGCTATACATGTATTCAAAATTTTAGAAACTCTTTTATAAAGCCAACCTTTTCTATATTGGTTCCGTGCAGCTTTGGATTCCAGTGCTGTTAAACCAGGTCAAACTGAAGATAATGTTGAGAAGAAGAGGTTTGTATTGCAATTACTCTATCGCTGCTTGAAATTTGACATGCTGAGTGATCTAGCATTTCTCTAGAGTTCTGAGTTTGCATGGTATTTCTCTTGACAGTGTTTGTTTGAGAAGGCAATCTGCTATGTTTAAATCTGGAGAAGAACCCACTGAAAAGAACATTGTTACAAAGAGGTTTGTTCTGACATGATCCAGAATCCTGTATGGTTTTAGTTCACAAATGTCTTTATGAGTTACTTTAGTTTTTCTCTAAAGTTTTAAGTTTGCTTAGTATTTCTCTTGACAGCGTTTGTTTAAGAAGGCAATCTGCTAGGCTTAAGTCTGGAGAAGAACCCAATGAAAAGGATATTGATACAAAGAGGTTTGTTCTGACATGGTCCAGAATCCTGTAAAGCTTTAGATCACAAATATATTTATGAGTGATTTTAGTTTTTCTCTAAAGTTTTTATTTTGCTTAGTATTTCTCCTGACAGTGTTTGTTTGAGAAGGCAATCTGCTAGGTTTAAGTCCGGAGAAGAACCCACTGAAAAGGATACTGATACAAAGAGGTTAGTCCTGACATGGTCCGGAATCCTGTATAGTTTTAGTTTGCAAATGTCTTTTGATTTGAGCATTCTAGAAATAATTTAAGAGAAATGAAGGATTTGTACACGCTTTTATGCTTGTTTCAGCAGGATATGTACAGGAAGGCAATCCACTAGGGTTAAATCTGAGGATCAAATACAAGAACCAGCTGAAAATTTGTTTCAGACAGATGATGCTAAATTTCATATTCCTCCATTACATGACGATCCAGTGCATGAAAGTTGTCCTACATCATCAGTTCCATCTGTTAAAATTGAATCTGAAACAGGGAACAGTGTCCCTAGATTTGAAACTCAAGAACTGCAAAGGACATCCTTTCGGCCCACACGTCGAGCAGTCGAGAAAGTTCAGACCTACAAGGAAATTCCACTTAATGTTAAGATGCGAAGAAGTGAGTGAGTTGAAATTCTACAAATTCTACCTTTCATTTTATAGCGGAGCATGGCAGAGGAGAGGATATGTATGCAAATTTTCTACGTTCTGCTCTTTTTTGATCCCCTGGATGTTGTGTTCTGGAGGAAATCTATTTCACATGCTGACCCTGTAAATGTTCAAGCTACTGTATTTTCTTTTATTATGGTTCGAGGTCAGTTGATGATTAGGAAGTGCACAAGATCAGTCTACGTTTAGTTCATCAAGTATTTGAGGTGGACCTTAACATAAGTAACACATTTACGTGCAATTTTACATTTCTTTCCCTTTCCAGGAAAAAGAGACCATATCAAACTTCCTTCTAAATGACTCTGCTGCATCTGTCATGTATCATTTTATCTTGTTCATATCTTTTAAATCACAGAGTCGAAAGAACATTGCCAACAGCTACCCATGTCTAACATTTGTGTCGCTGTGATCCTGATTTTAATCTTATAAAGCAGAATGTTGATGTTGAATACTTAAATGCTGTATTTACTAGAAATAGAAATTGCTGGTGCTAATGTCGGTGTAGCAGTACGTGCTGGTTAATGAAAGTACGACCTGGCCCCAGCACCTCGGTTCCCATTCTCTCCCATAAATTTTGCTTCCTTGTCTAAGATATTGCAGACATTAAATAAAACTCGTTTTGTAGTCTTCTTATTTGTTCGAGTATAGGCTTATTTTGCAAAGCTGTGAAGCATTTTTGTAATCAGAATAATTAGTTATACATTGGCATTCATGACATGGTAGTAGTTTATTTCTTCCTTGATGTACATGGATTCGTATGACCCATAAATCTATGTCATTCAATCATTACTGGAGTACAAACTGGCACCATTTGACACTTGCTGAGGCCAGGAATTCAAACGGCTCGGAAATGGTGATATGGGTGTCGAGGAGGAAAAGTAAATTGGAGAAACAAGAGTAAGGGTGGATGAGTTTGTTTTTGCTGTTGAGGTTGAGAGGTTCACAAATATTTTTAGAAAAAATAAGAAAAAATAGTTTTTTATGGTTGAATTTTGTATATAATTGTATTGTATTCAACTACAAAAATAAATACACTCTAATTAGAATAACAATTGGTCAATAAGATGAGATTAGTGTATTGAGAGACGGTTTGGTGCAAGGATTGAATCATCATTTATTTTGTTATTTTTAAAAAAATAAAAAATATATTATTTTAATATATTTTTAAACAAAAATTATTTTGAAAAATAACTTTTACAACTTTGCCAAACACCACCTTTGATTTAAATTGATGAAGAACCTAGATTTTCTTTTGATCATATCTGATCTTGGAACTTGGATGAAGGATTCTAAATTTCTAACCATTGATTAGCAAAAATTGAGTTTGCTTTATTGTTGTGTTATGCTTGACTGTTGAAAGACAATTTCTAGTAATTTTTTTTTCCATGCTTACTAATTATCCAATTACTATACTTCGGTGGAGTAAAACATAGGTTAAAAATAAGAAATCTGAGCAAAGAAAGGGACCGAAAAAAAGGAAAATCGTGACGTCTGGGTCCAGCAACTATCACACCGTCTCACATGCAAAGAGAAAAAAAAGTAAGGTGACAAAAAGGAGCTGATTTAAACATCATTTTCCACATCTCCAAACCGCGTTTTGTGCACGAAGAGGGAAAAGGAAATAAATAATTAGATTAAAAAAGGTTACTATTATAGATTTTTTATATATATAGATGGAGGGAACTTTAAATTCATTTCTTTTTCTTGATTTTAAAATTTATTTACTATATATGTGTCAAAGATCTTGTGTTTTCTATTGTAGTCCCTGGAGATTTTCAATGAAATTGTACACTAATACTTCATGAAAAATTACGCATGCCCTAGGAAAAATTTGGTCATAATTAATAATTGTTTAAATACAATATATATATATAGGAACTGCGACCTTTTAATGTGTTCATATCATACACATGGAACTTCTGAAACCTCCGGTCAATGATGGATATATATTATGCCTAGATTTGAACACTTTAATTTGGTTTCATATCGACGTCGACCTAGCTAGGGTTTACTAGGTTTCGTATTACCTTTTTGCATATCATGATACACACAAACCACAGTGGACTTTACTCCCTCTCTCCTTCCATACAATTCTTTAGGTAACATGCAATTAGTTGTTCTAGTACTTCTACCACGCAAGACCCGATGAACCCTAAAATGGCAGTACTTGACCAATTCTCATCATTTCAAAAATGTTGAAGCTGTAGATAGTTTTCTCGCACCGCTTGAGACCCCACACCACAAACCTAAAGGACAGATACAGTATGCTGAAAATGAACTTGCATGCATGTATACATGTGAGTGAAATACAACATAACGTGTAGGTGGGACAACAAAGCAAGGCATGGATTAATTAGATTTTTGCTCCTAAATTGTTCGTTCTTTTAGATTGGTCAAATTGGAAGCCGCTTATTCTTTTTCCCTTTCAAGGATAACTTTACTGTCCAAGAGGACACGCATGAAAGAATTCAGACCCTACCGTTAGCTCCTTTGCCACAACAATTTTTTCGGTTCAGCTTCTTTTGCTGACTGTAATATTTGTGCGTGTGTGTGTGTGTGTGTGTGAGAGAGAGAGAGAGAGAGAGAGAGAGAGAGAGAGAGATGCATGCAGACATGATTTCAAGTGGGATAAGAAAGAAATAATGGTTTAGACGTTAAGTTCAGACATGATTCCAAGTGGGACAAGAGAGAAAGGATGTTTTAGAAGTTAAGCTGTAGTCTCTGGCAAGGCAAATTTTGAAGGATACGTCGTGTCAAAATATGAACTGTATCAAAATGCTTGCTTATATGGTTAGTTTCCATGCTCCAGTGTAGTTTGATTAGGCTAAAAAATGTGGTTGCATTGATTTATCTTGATCGTTGCTGATGGGAATGAAATCATTCCCACGATCTTTTTGCCGAGCTCTTTTGATAGACCCTATGATCTAAAGTAAGGTAGAGTTTAGCAAACATTGTTTCTAGAAAAGTATTTACATATACTAATTATTGAGGAGGGGAAAATTCACTTTTCCCTCCTCACACTATTCACTTTGCAGTTTTTTTTTAATTTATCTTTTAATAAGCATTTATTTATTCTAGTTTTATAATCTGAATTATATATGAGTTTGACTGGTTAACTTGAATTTTTTTATTTATATTTAATCAATTTAAAATTAAACTTCATAATTTTTTTGGTTTGTATTTTTTGAGGTTATCTTGATCTTATTACTTGGATCATGAATTCGATAGGTTAATCCGGATATTTTTTGTGGCTTTTATTTGATTGATTTTTTTCAATTATGTCCCTCATCATAAGATTTGTTGGGAATTAAGTTTCATAATTTGTTTCGATTTGTTTTTTATAGAGTTATCACAGTCACATCAACTAGATTGTGAGTTTGACATATTAACTTAAGTTGATTCAAGTTATTTGATTTTTTATATTTTTTTAATTGATTTTTCTTCAATTTCATCATTCAACATTGAATTGATTGAGAATTGAGTTTTATAATTTGTTTCGATTTGATTTTTATAGGGTTATTCCTGTTCTATGATCCAGGTCATGAATTTAATAGATTAATCCGAGTTGACTAGGTCGATATAATATGTTTTTGTTTTAACATTAAAAAAAATATCATATTAAAAATTATTTTAATCAAATTATATTTTTAACAGTTGTTTTTAATTAAACTTGTTAAATTAAATGAGTCATTTCAAGTTAAACCCCACGCAATTTAAATTTTTTTCTTCTAAAAAAACACGTTACGAAGACTTTAATAACTTATTGCATTGAAAAAATCAATCAGAACAGTGTAAAGTGCTAAATAACTATTAAGAACCTATGTACTTGTACACCTGTGAGAGTCAAAAAGAGAAATATAAGCGGGTTGGGTATATACTTTCAAAGAAAAAAAGTTTAAGATCAGATAGCTTTAACCATTCGTCATGTTGGACTTCCCCTTCTAGGATATCACAAAATCTGATTTGAAGATATACCTTGTACAAGTCAAGTCTCAGAATAAACTCAATCAGTACCAAATCAATTCGGTGGCAGAGAATTTTTTCATTCGAGGTAAAATGAGGAGAATGATGCTGGCCCTTTTAGCTTAAGAATTACAAAGAGGCTAAAGGGGAGGACATATTTTTCTTAATTGGTTGTAAAATAGTCTGCAAATTATTTATTGCTCTCATGAACTGTATTTTGATGATTGTTCTATTTAAGGGGACAGATCAAGCACTTATTTCAGCAACATCTTAAATTTTACTTTCACTTCCACACGTGAGTTCACCGTGCTTACCCTCTGCAGCTCTTTTGTAGTAAAAAAGAGGGGCTATATCAGCCACTTTTACTGCTGTTTACATTCCCTCCTCAAGTAGCAGCAGCGGTCCTTTGTGTACATAAAATCTGATGGCACAAAGATTTTACCTGCCTTTTCTTGAGGCAATTTCCATGGTTTTGGCCTTTAGTGTGTATTTTGTCCAACCGCATGTCCCATGATAGAAAATAAAGCAAAAGAGAGAATAAAAGGAAAGTAAACAGAACTCAGCTACCTTGTTTACCTAGTAAAATATTCAGGTCCTATAAGAAGTTGCCTTCTCTCCCATTCTCTACTTCTCTCAAGACATACATCCCTTCAACTGATATAGACAATAAAGAAAGAAAAATGGAAGATCACTGCAGTCTTCTTAACTGGTCATGCTTCTACCAAGATGAGGTAAGGCTATCAGCATGTATTCTTGTCTATTTCTTGTTACTGACCTTGTTCAATTCTGTTTCTTGTACTTGTTTTCAGACTAATGTAGATGTTTTTAACTTCTTTTTTACTGACTGCAGGGGATTGAAGACATAAGGCATCATCTCCTGTATACTACAGAACTTGAAACAGCAATTGTATCGGCAAAGGAGGAGATAGCAAGAAGAGAAATTGAGATATTCCACCTCAAAAATCTTTTGAGCAGGACAGTTAAGGAAAGAAATGACGCCCAGATACAATGCCGGAAACTAGTTTTGGACAAATTATCCTTCGAGCAACAACTGCTGCAAAATCAGCAGCAGCAGCAGGAAATGCAGCAATTGAAGCAAGAATCTGCTTCACTCGCTATAACTTACAGCAGTGAAGATGAATCCAAGGCTAGTGATTCCAACAATCACATCAGCTCTCCTGATTCTAGCAAAGTCATTGTTCCCTCGCAGTTTAGTGACCCAATTCCCCAGCAACCATCGCAATCATCACTTCCAGATGTGATACTTAAGTTAGCAGCAGACAAACCACTTCCAGAGAAAGGGAAACTCTTGCAGGCAGTGAAGGAAGCCGGTCCGCTCCTCCAGACCCTTCTCCTGGCTGGACCACTCCCTCAATGGCAGCACCCACCTCCCCAATTAGACTCCATCGAGATCCCACCAGTAACCATTTGTTCGCCAACATCTCGGCTAATACACGAAGACTCTTTCAACAGTTTCACTTCTTGTTTGAGCAAGAAGAGGGATCGATACTTCGGCGAAGGTCCTGATTCTTCTTCACCTGCCACCAAGTATCAGAAAGTTGTCCTCCATTAACCAAAACCTTAGTTCTTACACATAGTTCTCTAGTACTGTGGTGCATCCATCCTTTTCATTACTGTTAATCATGACAAGGAAAGCAACTGGAAACGGATGGCCTAGCTATTATGCATCAGTTTGGAATTTGTAAACTACTTTTGTCTTAGATATTAATGATTCTAACTTCTCTGGAAAGTCAGATGGAGACTAGAGTACTGTATAATGTGAAAATGGGTACTGAATTCTCCATGTTAGCTGGGAAATTTTGTATCAATATATTGCTTTTCTTTCACACAAATTTTGCAGCAATCTTTGCTCCATGTAGCCAAATTTTGAGTGGTGCTCATGCTATTTCCTCATGCTTTTGCTTTTCGGGTTAAATGTTACAAGTAAAGAAATGATGTTAAGTATGACCATGACTAGTAATCATATAAATAATTTTTTCCCCTTAGATTTTTTCCCTTTCCATGAAGCACACCAACCATTCATGGTGAGTACTGTCTGCCATTATAAGTGCATCTAATTAGACCCACTATCATGCACGACCAACACTTTGAGCTGGACCAGTTAAAGAGCAACAACGATATCAGCAAGACCCATCATCATCACAAACTTTACATTAGCTAAGAAATTATTCACCTAACTAGGCTAAAGTTCCCGAGGAGACTTTTTTCTCTGGCATCAAAGGCGGGGAACAAACTAGAAATTAACGTTTCTTCGTCGGAGCAAAGCAATCCCAACCATATTATAAGGTTTCTAGCAGATGGTGTCTTGACTCAACACCGTATCCTTGAATTCACACAACCATTTTCTTCTCGACATGTATGCCTCGTACCAACCTCCCATTGGCGAGACGAAAGCCTGGTCAGTTAATGTTAAAACTGGGCATGAATTCTTCAAAGCTGCTACAGCCTGCTTTCACATGCAAAGAGAGGTCATGGTCACAGGTCATTGTTTTGCTTTAGACCACTAATGCATCGAGCCAATGAAAAATCTAGGAACCAAATAGATTTCATGGATGTTAATTTTCTGTGACCCTTTATCACCATCATTATGGATTGCACATGCATGGAATTGTATGTTTCTCAAATCTGGTCCCACGCGCTTTGCTAGATCAACTTAAGTTGTAAATTACTGGATAAGAGTCACAAGACTAGACAAATCCATGGTCTTTACAGCTAATTGAAAGGAATATACACCTGGTCTCTTAACAACTAGACCAAAGCTAGTCTTGAACCATACTTTGGATTGCTGACATTACCGTAACATACAAGCATCCAGGCTAGCTACCAGACATTCCTTTCACCAGGAAAATAAAATTAAAATTAAAAATTTACCAGACATTCTATATGGGCCTCTGAAGATGATGAATGGCTGTATTTCGAGATTTATCATCTCGGGCTTGTCATGTAAACTCTCTCAGCAAATTGCCTTGGGCTCTAGCCTGGTTTCTCTAGATCTTTTGTCCAGCAACGCAGGGCATGCAGTAGATTGTACCGCAGCAGAAATATACTGTTTGGTATTTTGTTAATCAACTGCATTGACAAACAGCACTGATAGTACATTCGAGATTGTATTGTAAAATGTTTTTTAAAATAATTTTTTATTTAAAAATAAATTAAAATATTTTTTTTTATTGATACGGGAACATAAAATCTATAAAAACACTAAAAAACATATTGATTTAATATTTTTATAAACCAAGGTATTTTTTTTTAAATATTTTTTTTAAAAAAACGGTGCTCAATTTGTCCCAAGGCATATGATATTATGCCACGAAGCCACATGCACTTCCTTTCAATGATGAACCAATGTATATGACACAATATCTCATGAAAACGTGCACGAGAGGCAATTCAACTCTTGGTCATTTCCCCATGTATATTCTTGTCGTGAAAAACGAATTCATGTGCCCTATTATTTGTTTTTGGAATCATGCGTGTTACAGCTGAACCGTGCTAGAAGGGCTTGCTTATTTTTTGAGTCATGTATACGAACCCATGTGTTTTGTTTTCGAATAATGTTACTTTTATCGAAAAAAAGTTTCTTTTCACTCGCAACGACTCGACCAGAGGACTTCCCTCCTAAAGTGATGTCCTTTCGATGCTAAAAAAGAAGAAATTTTTTTCTTGTTATTTCTCAGTTTTTTCTTTTACGAAGTAATTCTATCCAATTTATGGGATTCATTTACAAGAGCATTTAACATATGAAATTCCATAAAACATGATTTCGGTAAAATTACATTTATTCTTTAATTTTTTTCTTGTTATTTATCATTTTTAATTAAAAAAACTAACCCTATCCAATTTATTGGATTTTTTCACAAGACCATTTAATACATGGGATTATATAAAACATAATTCTGGTAATATTACTACTATTCTTCAATTTTTCTGCCTCAATCACATAGATTATAATACGATGGAACCGTGCTAGGAGGGCTTGAAGTGAAACTAGACACTAGCAATCAAAGAACTTGGCCCAAATCAAGAAAACAAGAACTTATTTTATTTGATTTGGTTCATGAGTTTTGATCCTCTGGCCCATTAATAAACATAAGGAAATGTCGATAATACCACTTCACTCAAAACTTGTAAAGACAACATTGGGTGGGTGCTGTGATGATCAACTGTGAAGTGGCAATCCCATTGGGCTTTCCCTGAACGAGAGGCTGGGTGATTTTATGGGCCGTAAACTACGTAGAAAATCATTTTTTGGGTTTTCTCAAGTCCAGAAAATGTTCGCAATATTTGGGTCTAGGCCCATTTTCCTATATTTTGCCCGGGATGTAAATATCTGACTTGATTTTCTGTTTATAAAAAAAATCTACGTCGGTAAAATAAATATCCCGCCTCCCACAAGGAGAGAGAAAATCACCTGATGGTATAAAGTATAAACATTCCGTCTCGCATAAGGAGAAGAAGAGCCAATCAATGATGGTGCTTACTTCGCTCTCCTCTTCCCTTCTCTCGTCATTATCATCACTGACCGGTCCGCCTCCTTCAAATTCCAACGTTTATTTTTCTTCTTCACTTCCTTCTCCACGACGCCGTCTCAATCCAGAACCAAACCACCACCACCGCAACCGCCATCTCTCTCTTCCTCTCCTCTCAAGAACCTCGCCTACACGCTCCATTCACTGCTCCTCTTCCTTCTCTTCCATGCCTCTAGAAGTTTCAACATCCCCTTCCCAGGTTCTCCTCTTAAATCAATGAGTTAATTCGTTTCTTGTGACTTAAATGATGATTATGATTAAAAAGGTTGATTCAGTTACAGGACAGTTTGCTATATTCAAGGGCATTTTGGGTAACTCAATCTATAATCGCGTGGAATGCGGATGTTGTTAGAGACGGTTCTTGTTATTTATACGCTAGCCAAACCGCTGCATTATCCGTTACTGATGGTGAAGTTGAAGGTCATGACTTTAAAATCAAGCTCGAGGAAGACAGCGGCGGCATTCCACAAAATGTAAGGCTTATTTAATTTATTTTTATTTTGATGATGATGATTTATTTTTGGACATTTTTTAGGTGATTGCGAAATTTCCTCATGTTAGAGATTACAAAGCTTTCAAAGTTCCTTCAACTGTGGATGCCAAATCTCTTGTCAAATGCCAGCTAGCCGTCGCAACATTTGGCTGTGAGTTTTTTGTTCATTGCTTGTTTTTTCTAAGAGATTTTGTTGGTTGGCCTAAACCTAAAGATTACTGTGAATATGCACATAGACTTAATGATCGAACATGCGGTTAGAAGTTAATCATGTGATATTGCGGTCTGTTGTTTTATTTGGTTATATTATTTAGCGGCATGTAAGTATATTAGAGATAGTTTTGTAAGTATATTAACGATGTAATGCTTCATGGTTAGGTAGGTTATTTTCATGATACTGTGTTCTCTTCATTTTTGGCAGCTGATGGGAAATGCAGCTATGCTACTGGTTTGCAGTTACCTGGTGTTCTAGATGAATTGTTTGCATATGATGGTCCCCTTGGTGCGCATTATTCAGAAGATGCTGTGTCCCTCTACCTGTGGGCTCCAACTGCTCAAGTATATGACATTTCGCAACAGATTCTTTATGGTCAGTTTGTTTTTTGTCAAGCCGTCTTCTTCTACACTGTAAGTCATGTTTTTTTTTTCCTGCTTCAAAATAGGCAGTGTGTGCCTGTGTTTACAAGAATGCGAACAGCAGGGATCCCGTGGAAGTTGTTCAGTTGAAGGAGGTTAATGGAGTTTGGAGTGTTGAAGGATCAAAAGACTGGGAAGGTTGTTATTATGTGTATGAAGTGTCTGTCTACCATCCTAGCACTTTACACGTTGAAAAATGCTATGCAAATGATCCATATGCTAGAGGGTATGCTTGCTGTCTAAATTTGCCAACAATTCTCTGAAATAGTGAAGTTGTTTGCAAACTCTGATTGTAGTAGCATTGCTAATCGTAATATAGTATTGCCAATCATCATATTATGTTTGCATTTGTATTTTGTGTATACAGATGTGAAATTCCTCTGATTTTATGCTGTTTTTTTGTTGGAACAGGCTCTCACCAGATAGCCAGAGGACATTATTTGTGAATCTTGATTCAGATACTTTAAAACCTGAAGGATGGGAGAAATTAGCTGATGAAAAACCCATTATACTTTCTTTTTCAGACATAAGTATCTATGAATTGCATGTAAGGGATTTCAGGTAAAAAAACTAACTCCCTTGAATCCTGGCTCTATAATCTGGCTCATCTTCAATGTTAGATTTCTGGAAGGAAAGAAAAAAAAAATCCAGTTTCAGGCTTATGTGCTAGTAAAAAGAGTTAGCCGAAGTTTAATTGCTCTGATGACATGCTGAAGTTTGTAGGTTCTTATTCATTCTAAAATCCTATGTGCCTATTGTAGTGCCAATGATCATACTGTGCATCCTGACTTTCAGGGTGGTTATCTGGCCTTCACGCTGGAGGTAGTTCTGCTCTTTTGACCCCTTATATTAGAATCTACTGCTCAAAAGTGTGTTGGATTGTTTTGCATGTATTAGAAGTAACTGATATGATAGTGACTTAACACCGCTAAGCACATTCTTCTTGAAGGATTCAGCAGGTGTACTTCATCTAAAGAAATTATCAAATGCTGGTATCACTCATGTCCATTTGCTGCCTACCTTTCAATTTGCTGGTGTTGACGATGTCAAGGAGAACTGGAAGTGCGTGGGTAAGTATTTTATCTTAGCTCATATTCTAGTGACCGTGTGCCTTCACATGTAATGCAGTTTATGGATTGCCACAACCTTAGTTCAGCAAAATCGTTTAAATTTTTTAATGTACCTAAATTGCTGAAACTCATTTTTGAAATTAGATATGCTGTCATGTGTTGGCTATCATTAATTTGTATGACATTTAGGCTTCAACAGATAGCACAGTGCTGGAAAAATTACTGCCGGATTCAACTGAGCAACAAGCTCAGATCACATTAATCCAAGATGATGATGGGTATAACTGGGGGTATGCTCCTAAATCCTGACTTGGACAAATATCACCGAGTTTATTATGTCTTCATGTTAAAACAGTTTTATCGTTTTGTTTTCCTTGTGGAGGTACAATCCTGTTCTATGGGGGGTCCCTAAAGGAAGTTATGCTAGCAACCCAAGTGGTTCATGCCGCACAATTGAGTTCAGAAAGATGGTTCAGGTCTGGCTTTCTTATTCTGTTGCTGATGCCTTTTGTCCTTGTCTTCCTAATGTCAGGGCAGCCATTTTGTTTTTTAACTATCTGTGGCATGGACCACTGGTATACTGCTTTGATGGTGTAGGTATTCAACTTAGTTAATGCTTAACCATTTTCTTGTAATTGAATCCTTTTGATTTGCAGGCCCTTAACCATATCGGCCTTCGTGTTGTGTTGGATGTTGTCTACAATCATTTGCATGGAAATGGTCCCTTTGATGAGAATTCTGTTCTTGACAAGGTTTGTATAGTTATTATTCTTTTAATATCCAGTCCAACTATGCTTTTCTAATAGTACTTGTGGTTGTAGGATTAATTTACTGAGAAAATTACTAACAAGGCCGATACGTTTGGTTATTGTGGAAGGTTAGCCCTGGCTTCTGTCGTAACTCTTAAGTTTTCCATGTAGATTGTTCCAGGTTATTATCTGAGAAGAAACACTGATGGGTTTATCGAGCATAGTACATGTGTGAATAACACTGCTAGTGAGCATTATATGGTTGAGCGGATGATCATTGATGATATGTTAAACTGGGCTGGTAATTATAAGGTAGTTATTTGCTTTGTGATGCCATTTTGTTTTTACATTCCCTGACTTGGCTTCTCTTCCTCTTATATTTTGAAATATACTTTCCTTCTCGTTTTACAATAAGTGATAGTGATTTTCCGAGTTCATAAATTGAATTGTTGCTGGCTTAAGGTAGAGCTTATGAAAGTCATTTTTCCATCTGTTGGAATTTCAATATATGTTTTTTATATGTTGACGACAGTTCATTGTATGCCATTTTGTCAGGTTGATGGGTTCCGCTTTGACCTTATGGGTCATATAATGAAAAGCACAATGGTACGTGACTCTTGAATCCGTGTCTTCCCTTTTTACATATATCAATTTACATTAATTATTTGCATGGGAGAATTCTTGTAATATTAATGCTCTGGTTTCCTCTAACATGTTTAGGAGTTATATCAAGTTGCTAAGTAACATGTTTTCTGTTAGCCTGCCACACAAGTCATTATCAAGAGAAAATGATTTCCTCTGTTGCTGGACCAAGGAGCAGAACTAATTATATAGCGTTGTGTCTTTTTGACGCATGGATTCTTTGACATGCTAAACAATTCTAGGAGCTGAAACTTGTATTGGATTTGAAAGGGGTGAGCATTTTTGGTTTGGTTCGGTTTTGAACCAAAAACTAACCACACCAAATTTATTTTTTTAAAAAAAATTTAAACTGAAACAGGTTCAAACCGACCAGTTTCGGTCCGGTCCGGTCCGGTTTATATTGTTGAAAACCAAAAAAAAAAACGAAATAACACAGATCTAATCTTGCGCTAGAAATAATCTTTCCCTTCATTAGATTCAATCTTTGACCTTTAAGACAAGCACAAAAAAAAACATGTTATTGCCTCTGATGCTTTCATCAAGATAGAAGACATGCTCTTGTTTTACCCCTGCTTCTGGTGGGTCTGCCCTTGCTACTCTCTTATAGTAATTAGCAGTTATCCCAAGCAAATTGTAAATACTACTCTATTGTGGGCAGATCAATGACTACTGGACTTGATGGCCTCCTCGACATTTGACAGAAAAATGATACGCTAATTGCACTTGCAAGATACTTGTTACTAAGGTTATGAAAGAAGGCAACTAAATCAACAATAGAATATAACTCCAGATATATGAATAGCCAACAAAGAGCAGCGCTCGATTACTGGAACTAAACAGCACCCCTACCTTACTTATCAAGAAGGAGAACTGGGACCAATTTTTCAAAGAGAATGAAAGACAAAGATTAGGAGTAAGAAAGTTGAAGAGAGAGTCTTGATGGTTTGGGGCACGGCGGCTAGGTCTGATTAGGGTGGGAAGAAAAGAAAGTTTAATATTTATACCCTTGTCTTTTTTAACTCGGTTTAGTTCGGTTCATTCTGTTTTAGCCTTCTAAAACCGAACCTGAGCCGAACTGATTTTTCTTTTTTAATTTTTTCTAATTGGTTCAATCGGTTTTTTTTCACAGTTCGGTTTTCTCGGTTATTTCTTTTTTGGTTTTTGTGCTCACCTCTCGGACTTGATGCTCAAGCAGTTCTTTATTGGATCATGCCAACAAAAATCAAGAGCCATGCCCACTCAACCTTTGTTATTTGTGTGTAGGTGAAAGCAAAAGATGCAGTCAACAGGCTGACAAAGGAAAGAGATGGAATTGATGGTTCAAGTGTCTATATGTAAGTTTGGAGCATGAAGTGAATTTTTTTCTTTCTGCCATAAACTTTATGAGTTGTACTGTTAGTGCACCATAATTCCTTTGTTTTCTTCTTTTCTCTTGGATGAGGGTCTTGGAAATTGTTTGTTGCTTCCGATGCACATTCCAATGGCATAAATTGCTGATTGACTCTTCCATTTATATAGATATGGAGAAGGTTGGGACTTTGGTGAAGTTGCTAACAATGGGCGTGGGATAAATGCTTCACAGTTCAATGTTGGTGGGACTGGAATTGGAAGGTACTATCTGTTATTTTAGATTTTACAATATATTGCTCCTTCTGTGCCAAAAAGAAAATTTTCAGACACATGGATATTATACAGGCATTTCCCTTTTGTCAGCGTTGCATGGTTGATCTTGTAACAACTGAAAGAATTCTACCAACTTCAACTGCTTCTTGGGACTGATTTTAATTTATTAGAAACCCCTTGTTGTTAGGAAAAAAAAGTTTACAATTCTTTTATGTGGAGTTGAAGCCTTGGAAATGGCTTTACCCAGAATCAATTCCTAAAGTTATCTTTTGATTTTTGTAATTTGCACAGGAAAAACACCCATCTTCTCACTTTAGTGATTTAAGTTTGATTAGTTTTCAGAAGCACTTTGGCTTCATGAAATATTGGGAAATCCAATTTCAGTTTTAATGATCGAATTCGGGATGCAATGCTTGGGGGATCTCCATTTGGCCATCCTCTCCAGCAAGGATTTGTGACTGGGCTAATGTTGCAGGTAATCATTATTAACGGAAAGGCAATGAACTTTCATGGATAAGTGACTTGCTGACAATTCTGAAGAAATATTTTTGGGCAGCAAAGAAAAAATTATTTTATAGCTAAAATTTTAATATCTTTTACACAAGGGTTTTCCTAAATTAATATTTTCTTGGTTCATGTAGAAGTTTCTTCCCCTATTCTATTGTTCATTATCTCTGAAATATTTACTATGCATCTGGAAACATTTTGTTGCGTGTCTGCTGGTTGAATCTTCATGCCACTTTTGGCCTATTAACAACAGCCTTTTTTCTAGTCAAGGGTTTGATTTGCCAGGTTGTACAAAGGTCTGATATTGACTAATTACAAGAAGGACAACTAAACCAACCCTCAATCCCAAACTAACTGTGGTCAGCTAAATGGATCCTATTACGCCATTCTGCGCGATCATATACCAGATCTGCCTCAATATGGAGAGAATTTAAACCCTTCTGATGTTGACTATTCTTAGAAAAGTTGTTGCTTTCTTTTGCAATTTCTGGAGAACATATGGATTCAGTTTCAAAAGTTTGTAAAAGGAGCTCATTATAAATATATTTATACTGAACTCATCTGCCATCACTAGGTGGTCTTTGTTTTTCCTTAAAAGTCATTTTGTTAAGCAAACTATTTTGCAGCATTTTGTCAAGTAGTTTGTCTGTATTACATCTTGCTTTGGCAGCATCTTTGAAATGCTTAATTGGACAATTATGCTTTTAGTTTGAGGGTGTAATACTGTATGATCTTTCAATTCCTGTATATTTGTGGTTACAGCGGCTTTCCTGAATAGTAATTGATTCTTCTGTAGCCTAATGGTCATGATCATGGTGGAAAAGACGTTGAAGAACTCATGCTTTCTGCAGCAAAAGATCACATCCAGGTTAGTTATCTTAATGCTGTCCCATATTTGATGATGGTGTTGAATAGATGAACTTTTAAGTTCAGATGAGTTTGTGCAGCGTAGTGTCCATGACTTCTGTAATGTTCTTACAAGCATGGAAAATTTCAAATGAACTTATATTTAAAACACCCAGTGCTTTCCTTGGACTGAAAATGCTATGGATCTATTGGCTGCACGCCATATAAAAGCTTAAGTATAAAGGTTCAGTTATGTGCTTTTTTTGCTCGGCATTGGAAATATGCGACTGATTTATTTAGGAAATGTTTCTAGGCTAGAAATAGAAGCAAATATAAATAATTTTTTTTCCACATTTTCTATCCACGTATTGGTTGATAACTTAGAGAAAAAAAAAAAGCTTTTAAAATGCTGATCACAGAATGGCCCTTTTCATGGAAAGATTAGATTTGTTGGGAAGATAAGGACCAGGAAGCCTCTTTGGGCCTGTGTACATTTATCTTTCTGTCACCCTCAGTATTAAACCTTTTGTTTACTCATTTTTTGATAACCAATAAGTCATTTGGGTCATTTAATTATCCAAAGTCATGATTTTATCATTAATTACTTGATTTCATGTTGTCCAGGTTGGGATGGCTGGAAATTTGAGGGATTATGTACTGACCAATAGTGATGGGAAAGAGGTATACATCATCCTGCAGTGCAGAGATCTGTTTTACTGTCGAATATTTTTTACTGTACATCTAGACTTATTGGTTCAACCGCATGGTTAATATGAATAATTAAGCTATCCTCAATTGGCTTCTCCAAATGTTGAAAGTACATAGAATATTTAATCCACACAGTAAGATACACCTTCTCTCAAGCCTACAATAGATCAGGCATGCCATATATTTATGGTAAAAAAAATTTAACGTGTCTCTTTTGGGTAATTCCTTACCTATAAATATTTGAAGATCGGCTAACCTTAAAATTTTTGTTATATTGCTTTTCTCAGGTAAAAGGGATGGAAGTTTTAACTTATGGTGGGGCACCTGTTGCATACGCTCTACACCCTGCAGAAACAGTAAGGACCTTAGCATCTGTGATTATGTTTATTATGACTTTCAAGGAACTTTTCATCTTGTTCTGAGATGATGCAATAGGAACACATATGAAACATCACTCAAGACACATTTTATGGTTTGCCATAATGCTTTTACTAAATAAATTCCTTACATATGCTCTCCGGCAAGCATTATTTCCCTTCACTGGCCAGACATGTATCATTTAATACTTGTTTGCAATTATCTAGACTCTGAATCATGCATTAGCACTTCCCTTTGTCAGAGTGTTTGTTTTGCTGCTGAACTCAATAATTTTTTCAATTTTAATTGTCATCACTGTTAATACATCTCCATCAGATAAGGATAAGGTTTTGCTAAACATTGTTATCGACTTTTTTGGTTGTTTTTCAGATCAATTATGTTTCTGCTCATGACAATGAAACCCTATTTGATGTTGTGAGCATGAAGGTACGATCAGCATGCTTTTAGAGTGTTTGATTTTAGCCATTTCTCACAGACCCAATGTTGTTTTACAAGAGTAGTATATATGACACTGTTCTAACTCATCTCCTTACTGTAGACTCCAATGGAAATTTCTGTGGATGAGAGATGCAGATTAAATCATTTGGCAAGTAGTGTAATAGCATTGTCACAGGTAGAGTTCATGTCATTTGTTGTTCAGCGATGTATTTTCATGATTCAAACTAATGATTTTTTTTTAAAATTTTCATCACGAGTATAATAAATGTCCTTTTTAAATTGTGCTTCTTGAGGATAATGTTAGATAGCTTGTCATCTTCAATGAATGAGGCTCTTTACTTAGTGCATTAGTAATATCTTCAACATGTTAACATGTTTGAAAATGGTGGAAGGTTTTACATAATGAATTGTTAACGTAGCTGGTTAGAATTTGGGTTCCTTTCAACACTTGTATCCTGTGTAGGACATGTTTGTAATCAGGCTGATAACTTAAACTGTACAACCAAATCATGTAACCTGTTTTACAGGACTCCCAAACTTTCCTTCCCAATAATCGTTTATTAGTCAGTTGTCATAAATACTAGAGTTTTTTGTTTTTCCCCATTCTACTCTTCTGTTCCTGAAGAAAATAGAAAAAGGAAGCTAGCGAGCACATCATGCAAACTACATTTACTTGACCATTTTAATTTACTATAATTTAATTTTGTCTTGTACTTTGTTTGCTAGGGTTTCAAGGCATAAGAAAGCCATGCAACATTATCATGATTAAAGGTCAATTTGCTCTGTACTTGTTATCTTATGATGACTTGACAGTGTTTCCTGCTTGTTTAAGGGAATACCGTTTCTCCCCACTCTACTCTTCTGTTCGTGAAGAAAATAGAAAAATGGAAGCTAGTGAGAAAATCATGCAAACTACATTTACTTGACCATTTTAATTCTCTAAAATTTAATTATGTCTTGTACTTTGTTTGCTAGGGTTTCAAGGCATAAGAAAGCCAGGCAACATTATCATGTTTAATGTTCAATTTGCTCAGTACTTGTTATCTTATGGTGACTTGACAGTGTTTTCTGTTTTTTAAGGGAATTCCATTTTTCCACTCTGGTGATGAGATGCTACGCTCAAAATCGCTTGATCGTGACTCTTACAACTCTGGTGATTGGTTCAACAGGTCTTCTGTTATTCTTGTTTTCAAGTTGCTATCTCAATTAATTAAATCTGACTCCAATATTTATCTTCTAATTAATTATAAATTTGTCATTACGATAATATTGCATGTTTTTAACCTTGTGCTAGTAGATTCTATTCATATTTTCTTGTTATGTGGTGATGCCTGTCATGTTCCTTAGTTTACTTGTAACTAATTTCAGGCTAGATTTCACTTACAATTCCAATAACTGGGGTGTCGGCCTTCCTCCAAAGCAGAAAAATGAAAAGCACTGGCCACTGTAAGCAAGAATTTAGTGTTAATCATTATCATGCGATTTGAAGTACCTGGTTGTGTTGATTAATTTCTTTGCTCTACAAAATACTGTTATAATATATATAACTGGTTTTCATGGTACTTGGTATCTTGGAGGAGGAAAAAAAGAACTGCTTTTCATGGTTTGTCCTCTAGAGCATCTAACACAACGTTTCTCGTGAAATTCTGGATGTCTCTTTTCCTCAGAATAAGACCAAGACTGGCTGATCCATCCTTCAAGCCTCAGAAGAATCATATCCTTGCCGCTATCAATAATTTTTTAGATGTGTTGCAAATCCGATATTCGTCTCCACTTTTTCGTTTGACGACAGCTAATGCTATTCAGGTAAGGATTTTCAGTTATAACTTGCTGATTTGGGATGGTTTTGAGATTAAACATATTTAATGGCTTTAATATGAACACTGCCTATGTAACAAAAAGGTCCTTTCTGCTATTGGTCTCTTCTTGCCCTTTATTGAAACCTTAGTTTTAATCCTCCTATACCTTGGAGGAACCTCATGTGACAGAACTTGATAGTTGACTATTCAATTACCTAAAGTGTAAACATGTTCGGCTTGACCTAGGTTGGCCTTATGCATACCATCTTTTGATTGTATGGACTATGAGAAGGACCATGATCGTGTGATCTCAACTCTTGACATGGCAATAAAGCGTGGCAGTAGTTTGCTACATAAGGGTGTTAACTGTCTTATGTTTTTTGTTTAGTTTTTAATTAAGACACAGTAAATTACTTAATCAAGTTAAAAAAGCTATTTTAATTTTCAGAATTTAAAATAACTAAATAGTGGGAGCCACCTTTGAATATGTGGCTCATTTTCCATTATCCATGTCATTGAATCGAGAGTTGGGGCCACTCTACCTTTTCCCTTATGGGAAACACTTTTTCCAAGCCAAAATGAACTTCAATTTCCATGCATATGGTCTCCACTAGATTTATTCTCTCTAATTTTCTTGGAAAGTTACATGGAGAAAAGTGTACGTTTTAGGCTCTAAATAGTTGATGTTCTCCATTTCCATCTTAATCTTCAGAGTAGCTGTGATCAAATAACTATGGCCTGCATGATCTTGAAAACTTTGTGAACTAGAACTAGATTGATGTCATTCCTTGATTATTCAACAATTCAGTTCATTCTTTAAAAAAATCACTCATATTTGATTGTTATTTTTCATGATATTTTCTTCTTTCTTTTCCTACATTTTCAGTGCTTAATTATAACTTTGGTTTGTTCTCAAAATAAAAGCAATAACTAAAATTGCAGTGGTGTCTTTCACCTAAACTCTCACAATGCTCTCTTCTGGGTTTGTCCCTTGTCCTGTCTTTTTATATGTATCAGATTAGTAGTGAGCATATCATTATTATGACACACTAATTGGCATCCAGGAACGGGTACGATTCCACAACACCGGTCCTTCATGGGTCCCTGGTGTTATAGTGATGAGTTTTGAAGATGGCCATAGAGGTGTTCCAGGATTAACTCAACTGGATCCCATGTGGGTGAATATATATCACTGCTTCTACTATGATTCTGAATTGTGTAATTACTGATAGTATTATGGCCTGTTCTACAGCTACTCTTTCATTGTGGTTATCTTCAATGCCAGTCCATCTGAGGTATCTTTTGCCAGTCCTGTATTGCGGGCAAGAACTTTTCAGCTGCATCCTATACAGGTAGTTATTTCTTGGTTAAGCTTGGCTTCCGAAATTCTTTTGGGACAGAATACTGCTGACCTAGTTTTCAGTGGAACTCTCGAAATAATACTTCTAATAGAGCATTAAGTTTCCTGCGGTCTCTCTCTCTCGGTGGACTAGCTGGGATAAGTTTAGGGTAGCTGAGGTTGTAGAAAATACCGCGTTTAACTTGGACAAACAGTGACAAATATGAGAGGGATGGTGCCCATAAGTTTTTTGTTCCATGCTATTTTTGTCTTTCATTTGGATGTTAATTTCTGTTGGAAAATGTTGTTTTCTATTTAACGTTTTTTCCTTTATGGGAATTTCGATGCAGGCTATGTCAGCTGATGAAGTTGTGAAGAACTCATCATATGAAACATCCACAGGGTGCTTCACTGTGCCCCCAAGGACAACATCAGTTTTTGTGGAGTATCGGTAAATTGACACCATCCACCACCATACACGGTGGTGAATATGCATCTTTTATTTCATATTTCGTAAGGTGAGCATAATAATCAGCAATTGATCCTGCTGAAATCCCACACCAGAAATAGACATGTACGAATTGAAAACTTGGTGGTATGAAATGAAATATAAATTTAACATTTAACTGGGTTGAACCATTGAATTTCATTAGAAAAGCTCCTTTTCTTGTCTCGGTCTTCTCTTAATTGATCATTGGGGTGGCTCGATTTTTTCCTCGGGAAGAGTCCTAGGCTGTTGACATCGTTAGATGGAGATTTCTGTCCTCAATTATTCCAGTCTGTGGTTCGGTGAACGAGAGTTAGTTAAGAAGTTGCTTCATAAGACAAGTGAGTGCAAGAGGAGCCCAACTATCAGAGGTGTGAACCAAGCTTGGTAGAGTAGTTTTTATTTTTCCAAATGTTTTCTTAAAAGGAATATATTAAAAAAAAATATTTTTTTATTTTTTAAATTTTATTTTTAAAGTCAACACATTAAAACAATAAAAAAAATTTTCTTTTATTTTTTTTAATGGCAACACCTTAAAACTATTAAAAAAAATTAATATAAACTTTCAAAATTTTCAATGACGTTTAAACCCCTATCAAATTGTCAATTGGAAGCAAAAAAAATATTTTATTTTTTATATGACCCACGTCTGTTTCAAGGAGTACCTCACACTGACAGCCTAGAGAAATAGAGCCAACGCATAATAACACATGATCTGATAACCATAATTCCATGTTGAAATAATCAGTTCGTACTAGGGCTGCTTTCAGTCTGCCACCCTGTAGATGTTGGTATTTTTCATCACCAAATTCATGCGGTGGTTGGTTTTAAAACACATATATTTTTTATTTTTAAAAATTATTTTTAATATCACCTTATCGAAATGGTTTAAAATTATAAAAAATTAATTTTTCAAAACATTGTTTAGAATGCAAATTCAAACTGCAACTAAATAATAAGAGATTATTTGGGTAGCTATTAGTAATTTAACAGCACTAGAGTAATTTTAGGTTTGGAGGTTGTGATTTATCCAGGGAAGAAAGGGGAGAGAGTAGATGTGATTTGCAATATTATAGCAGTCCAATCAGTTATATCTCGCCTCTTTCTAGTGATTTTACTCACAAGTCAACTGAGCTGAGTTGAGCATTAGAGTAGATCTACTTACAGGTGTAGATGTATAGTGTTAAAGAAAAGACTTGGTCTATTGACTTCTCAACTCCTTGATCCTACGTTGCAAGCATAAGACACCAATAAAGTTCCAAGAAATATGTTGTTAGAATTGCAGCCGCAGTCCTCACTTTAACATAATGAGTTCAAGATATTTTTTATTTAAAATCAATTGAAGTAATATTTCTAAAAAAAATTTAAATTTATTTTTAATATCAATGTATTAAAATAATTTAAAAAACAAAAAAAAATCCAACTAATAAATCAATATAAAAAACACCAAGCTCCCGTGAGAAAGTGATGTCCAACTAACTCCGAGTGTTAACATTCCCGATCTCACTAACGATCTTGTAATTCATAGAAGGTCTTGGGGTTTGTCTTGCATGAGTAATATCACTCAATTAGTTTGAAGTTAGTGTTAACTAGCAGGTTTCGTTAGGGTGGTCAAGAGTTTACAGCTCTTTAGGTGAGATGAGGGCCTGTGCAGTGAATTTGTGATGCTTAACTAGACTGTAGTAGTAGTAGTACCACTTCATTAGGATGGAGAGAGATGCTATCTTTTTCTGTAATTAGGCATAGCAAACCATTCTAGCCTGTTTTTTTTTTTTTAGTTTAATGTGGGTGTTCGGGCCAGCTTGCGCGCACCTCGACTAATCTCACGGGCCCTGAAGTTAACGACCATGTAAGCCTCCGGTAGCCATCATATGAGCAACCACAAGGCTCGAACCTGAAACCACAGAGGAAACAAATATCTTGATCCCAAGCTATTACCACTGGACCACCACCTAATCTGTTCTTGCTTCCCCCATAAAGTGGCCATTCATTAATTAGATCTACCATATGATGTGTAGAGTTATCCAACTTGATCATATTTATGTCCTCTTCTACTCCACACTATTTTTTATATAAAATAACGATAATAATCTTAGTGGCTTAATTTATTTTTCTTTAGCTAGATGACATGCAGTGATTTTAATTTTACTCGATTGTGGTACTTTTATTTAGTGATGATATCGGTTACTAATATTACCTGCATTTACTCTGGATATTAAAAGCTTGGTTGAAACGTGGCTGGCCGCGTATCATTAAAAGTTTTAATTTTTTTATATATTTAGATTGTTTTTATATAATAATATTAAAAATAATTAATTTTTAAATAAAAAATAATTTAAAAAATAACTCTACCATCACAAACATCCAGTAAACCTACTCACAGGAGGAGCCGTTGCAACAGTTGACTAGGAAAGTGGATCGGCTATTCGTTGTATTGATATTTTCCTCACGTATTAATTAATTCCTTTTAATGAGAATAAATTATTTGGGAATTTTTCGGTTGCTTTAGTGTCAACATAACATATTCCATTGAGTGGCTCAGAAGCTACTATATACCTCTCTCTCTCTTTCATGGATGACTTGTGAAGTACAGATAGTATAGTGTATAGCTAGTTAGTATAATAATATAAGAGAATAAACTATATATTATAAAGTCGTTTATACATTCAGTACTGGCATACTTGTTAGCTAGCAATCTCTTCCAAGTTAGCTCTTTGCACACTTTTTGCAGAAGCACAACATGAAAACTAAAAGAAAGTGCGAGATCATGTGTGGCGTAGAAGATCATGAGGATAAGAAAATCCTTTGCTTGCCTAAATCATGGTTTCTGGGGGTGGTTTTGGATCCTTACGTGCCTCGCACAACCAATCAATAATGGCTCTTCACGTCAAGAACTTGCCGACCCATTATGCATTGACTCGCTACCTACTTGCTCAAGAATATTATTAATGGAAGTGAAAAAAATTCAGTGATCACTACCACTATGCATGAACCATGTATATATGTCATGGTCAATTGTGTGCGAGATATTGTAGATGCTCACCATCTCCTTTGCAGAAATTTTTGTGATCTTAGGAATTAAAAAATGGCCCATGTCGATTTTTGAGATTTATCAGAAGAAGATTCCACTTAATTTCGCAGTGAGGTAATTGAATCACGCTTTTATCTTCTTTTTCAGAAAACTTTAGAGTGCTTCGTAAATAAGTACTTAATAGTAGAGAACTATAAATAAATTAAAGAATTAGAGAAATAAGAGAGAGAATATATATATATTAGCCAAGATAAAAATAATATTATTATCACTTTCATGTATCTCAATGTCATTTTTTCTCTCATTATTTATCCCTTTTTTTTTCAAAAAAAAATTCATGAAGTTTTGGTAATTTCTCCTCAAATACTCTAAAATCCCCCCTCATCGGCTCATCCCTCTATTCAAGTGAAAATCCAAAATACGTTCACCTTTTTGTTTTTTTGGTTAAAACAAAATTATAGGATGGAAATCAAATAAATGGCCCGTAATTCCCATTATAAAAAATTATGATTCATTATTAACAACACTAATTATCAGGTATAAGTATTTGTAGTTTGCACCCAAAATAAATAATAATAAATTAACATTCATTTATGATTAAACGAGTTTTTTTATCGTTAATCAATGAAATCAAGGCACAATCTTCGTTTCTAGAACGGTTTCTTTATTCTAAGGCATATATATATATATATATATATATATATATATATATATATATATATTAACCAAACTTTACTAATTAACTCAAAAGATAATTAACTTCTTTGTTTATAATAAAAAACGTCCAAGTTCATACATATGCAAGCTTTACTTCACTTCGAAACCAGTGGAGCTCTATGTTATCGAATGAAGTGAACTCAATGATTAGATTGTGAAAAAAATAAGACAACTTGAGAGAAGGAGGTTTGTCATTGGATAATGGCCCGTACATTAATGGATGCTTCGAATTAAAAGGGAATTACATGAACAAGACATGAGACAGAACTGATTGTGTGATTAGAAAATGGAAGAGCCAGCAGCACATGAATTGAATGATTAGAAACAAATTATGTGTTTAATAATGCATCAGATCATGTAGCACTCACTAAGATACTTAATCCAAGTTTTTAATGCTTAAGATACCCCCCCCCCCCCACCTGTATTGTATTGGGTGATAAATCTATTTCTTGAATTTCAATAGAATCGCAAGAACAGAGAGAGAGAGAGAGAGATAGGGAGAGAGAGAGGAGGGAGAAATGGAAACCCTCTCCTTTGCTAATTAAGAATATTGTATGGATTCTTCAACACTGGAAATTTCTAAAAGCACTAAAATTGATCTCTTGGTAATATAATGGCGTTAATTTTGAGTGAAACACCCTGCAGCTCGCCCACCAATGGAATAGTGGAATAATGGAGCACGAGTAGCTAGGTGCTTACTATGTAAGGAAGTAGTGATGGGAAAGAAAAGGCACAAGAAAGGTTGGTCATGCAGACATGGAAATTATAAGGAAATAGACAAGAAAGAGGAGCTCCGCAGATTCCGTGGGTTCCAGGCTTGCACTCCAATCATCTCTGAGAGAGAATCTTTGAGGCAAAGTAATGGACTTTCTTTGCGTTGCTTTCTCTCCCTTCTCCTCTCGAACAAACTCTCTCTTTATTTATTTATATATACGCTCCTTTTTCAATCCATATATAGCATATTATTATCCGATTGCCTGTTATATATATATACGCAGCAAGTTTATTTCTTCAAAAAGACGTGTGAAAAAACGAAGGCGGAGTTTGGAAGTTCGGTCAAAAAATTATATGTTTAAAAATTGATTTTTTTATTTAAAATTAATTTTTAAAATATTTTTATGTCATATATTAATATTAAAAATAAAATTTTAAAAAATATTATTTTAATACATTAAAAAATAACCACTTTAAAACAATATTATCTCTTCACACTTCCAAATATATATGCAGCAAGCGTAGCACCTGCCACTCGCTTGCACTCGCCCCTTTCTTCATAACATTAGACCCTAGGAACATGTCTCTCATGTAATATTGTGTGCCTCTAGAAGTAATTAACTATATGTATAAACAAACAATATTTTATTTGTTGGAAAATAATTAATTACAATAAAATGAATAAATATATACTTAAATTTGATCATAAATTTTGTACGAGTTCTTTAATTATTGATTTGTTTTTAAAATATTATTAATGGATAAATAGTACGCCCACACACATAATTACTTGAACCGGCATCTCAAAGAAACTTTAATAAATAAATTTCTTACTTAGTTTTATTATAGATGTTTTGTTTAAGAAGTAACTTGTATTTTATAGTCGAAAACTGACTTGAAAATACCTTGATTATTAAAATAAATAAAAAAACGAATAATTATCTGGACCAACATTTATGCAACAAATTAATTAAGCAAACTGAAACAGGGTTTAATTTGTTGATAATTTCTTTCTTGAAAAAATAAATTCTGTTCAAAATTTATATAAATAAATAGTGAGTTTAATACTTGACAGTAAAGATTAGCACCGAGTCCGCACATACAGATCGGTCTGGTGATGGTATAAACTAAGAATAGTGTGTGTGTTCATTACAACTCACTATATACGCATGAGTGGAGGTGCGATTTAGCGGCCAAAGAAGGGGTGGATGAGAGCAATATTAGCTAATAATACTGTGCTGCCAAGCAATTAAGGGTAATTAATCAAGGTTTTATTTTATTTTTCTTTGGTGTGTTGAAGTGAGTTGGCAAAGTGTGAGAGAGAGAGTTTGAAACGGACTTGACATCAACGAACACCCTCTCCTTACCAACTGTTTTACTGCCTGTTTGTCTCTAATTTTACCATCTTTTCTGTTCCATCTCTTTGTTTCTGGCTCTTGTCTCCTTGTGTTATCCCTCTCCCCCACTCTTTTGGTCTAATTTTTGCAACTCTTACCCTATTTATAACTCGTTGCTATATAGCTTGCAGACTCAGCAAGGATTGGGCTCTATATCTTTGCCTCAGACTAATTCTCACTTGACTGTTCCATTGGGTGTCCTTTTTTACTCCAAAAACTGTCACCTAAAACAAACTTTTTCTCTCTTGTATTGATTCTTTATATACCCTTAACTCTTCTAAACATTAATATCCCATCAATCCTCTTCTCTCTCTCTTTCTCTGATCAGGTGTTGGAGAAAGATGGAAGCTTCAGAGGAAGTCGCAGCCAATGTTGTGAAGGGGAAGAGAACAAAGAGGTTGAGGGTTCAATCACCAATCCCTTATGGTTTGACTGCTAATTCATCAAGCGGAGATGGTGGTACCAGCTGGTCACCAACAAGTTCCATTAATGAATTTCAAGATAGCACTGAGGAAGAAGAGGACATGGCTAATTGCCTTATCCTTCTTGCCAAAGGCCATTCAAGAGATTTCCCAACACAACAACAACATCGCCATCAAGACTATGATTCAAGAGGAGGAGGGGCTGACACCACCAAATTCAATAGTAGAAAGTTCCTAGAAACTGTTAATTCGACAGGTTCTGGCAAGGTCGGTTACTATGTTTATGAGTGCAAGACTTGTAACCGGACATTTCCATCTTTTCAAGCATTAGGTGGACATAGGGCTAGTCATAAGAAGCCTAAGGCAACCCACAATGATGAAAGGAAGAAAAATCTTTCACCATCTTCCGACGAAGAATTAGATGGACATTACAAGAATGTTTCATCTCTTTGTCTTCAACTGAGTGATAACAACGCTAACAGAGGTACGTTTAGCAATCACAATAAAGGCAAGATTCACGAGTGCTCAGTTTGTGGTGCGGAGTTTACATCTGGACAGGCCTTGGGTGGTCATATGAGGCGGCACCGAGGTCCTCTTCTGTCTAGTACCACAACCTTGTCATTAACACCATTGGCTATAGAATCTGAGGAGCCCAAGAAAGCAAGAAACGCACTTTCTTTGGATTTGGATCTCAATCTTCCAGCCCCGGACGATGAGAAATTTGCCTTTGCTTCCAAGCAACAACAACACCAACAGCAGCAGCAACAACAGCAACAAAGCACACCTCTTGTCTTCTCCAGCCCGGCTTTGGTGGATTGTCATTACTGAAGAAGGTTATACTTCTCTTTTTCCTGACTTCTTCTGAAGTTTTCTTTTCTTCTTCTATTTGATCAGACATGGCCATTAATTTGATATTGATTTACCAGATAATTTGTTTCTAATTTTATTTTCTTTGTAAACTTAAAAGGATCATAATTAATATAACATTCTTTTAATTCTTTTAACTATCTAGCTTGATCAAATTTTGTTATGTAGTGGACTTGAATTGTGTGTAAAAGCTAGCAATTTCTGTTCTCAAAAAGACTCTAAGCTAATTCATGAAAAGTGCATGATACGTAGGCATCTTTTCCTTTCTCTTCATCATTGGTTTTTGTTCCTTTATCGGCAGAGGGAATGTGTTTTTCATGAGAGAGTGTTTGGCCTGTGTTTCTCACCCCCACCAAAGCCAAAAAGTCTGTTGCTTTGGTTAATTTTCTTCATTGTTTCACATGCAAAAATGCCTCTCTGCTAACTTCTCTTTCTTTCTCATGTTCTGATTACAAAAAATAGAATAAAAACGAAGCATCATAATTGACATGAGAAGAGAGTCAGTAAGGAACTGCACTTCCCATATGAACATTCCACCTCTTGCCCTTTTCCTCTATTAAAATAACAATTTCCTTATAGAAAATGCTCTCCCTAGCTACTTGGCTATTTTTTGTTCTTTTCTTGGCTTGGTCCACACCTTCTTGTTAGTTACTAGCCTACTCGATCCACCTAATCAGTCAGTACATGCCACCATTAATTATGAACTGCTTCAAGAACTCAAGTTTAACATGCTGAAATGGGATTCTAAACCCTTGTATTCTTCTACATTTCAACTTTATGTGCTCTCTCACTACATGGGTGCATGTAAATGTATGTATTAGCACTGCAATATTTACAATAATAATTAGTTGTTTGAGACTAATAAGCACATGAATTTCATGGATTTTGTTGCCTAAAAGGCTAGCCGGTTTTGGTTAGTGTAGGTACCAAATTACATCTATTAAAAACAGGCCGATCTACCCATTTAAAAACTTATGGCATAAGCATGCATGTATTAAGCACAAAGTTGGCGATGATTTCCATTAAGGGTTAATGAAGACGATGATCCTTGTACCAAAACCTTGTCATAACCTTGTCCATGTATGACATTTTTTTAAGCATGATCATTAGCTCTTCTTAAGTAAGAGTGGCTGTCCAGAGAGTTGAGTAGCTGTCGGTCTACCTCAGAGAGAGAGAGAGAGAGAGAGAGAGATGTGTGATTAATTGTGAGGTCGCCAATGGTGTCTAGTTGTGTAGGTAATTTGTGCTAATTTGGGAGTTGGGTCAATTCTTTGAGGAACTAGTGGTACGCGTGGCCAATTTTCTTGGTAACGGTAGAAATGAGCTTTTCAAATTGTTTTTTTTTAATACATTTTTTTTTATATTAAAACAATTCAAAAATAAAAAATATATAATTTAAAATAAAAAAAAACTTTTTTCAAAAATACAACTTAACCACACTTTAATGCACATCAAGAGAAATTATTCCAAAAGATATAGATCCTATGGTGAACTAGCTAGGTTTGTTCTTTTTTTTTTTTAGAGTGTTTTTGAGAGTATGGTTATAGTTGTTTTTCAAAGTGTTTTTTATTCACAAATGTATTAAAATAATATTTTTTATTATTTTAAAAATTTATTTTTGATATTAGCGCAAGGATTCAAAAACACTAAAAATATATTAAATTTAAACAAAAAAAATTTAAAAATTTTAGGAACGCAGGTTGGACCATGTTCCCAAATGGTCCCTGATTTTTTAAACTCCAAGATATATCTTAGTCTTATTATTTGTTAAATTTTATGTACGGAGAGACAATACAAGAGTAAACTCTTAAAATTATTTAAAAAAAAAATAGAATCAATTTACATGAAAGTTGATTCGAGAATATCCCTTATTATTAAAAAGAAATCAAGAGAAAGTCATAAAGGAATTTCTCATAAATGTATTAATCAAGGTACGAATAACTTGTTTAAATCTCGATTAAGAAAATTAGAATATGTTTTTGGTATGCTCTAATTGCGACGTCGTATCAATAAAGTAATAATATTTGGTAATGGATTGTTGTGTTTTGCTTTCAAAACAATATATTCATACTTTAATTAAATATTACTTTTAAATCAATTATTGAAAGTAATCTTGCTTTTTAAAAAAACATTATAACACCAAACATGTGCTAATGCACAATATCAACTACAGTTGATACTCTTATGTTCACATTCTAACCAGATATTGATGCTACAAATTAATAGGCTATCAAATATGTTTTTCTATTTTATTTTATCTTACACCCAAAAAGTCTCAAAAGAAAATGCCAGCTAGGCAGCTACAGTTGAAATCAGTGCCCAAACTGACAGCGCGAAAGACAAAAGAAAAGGAAAGGCCAAAAACAGAATCATGGCCCATGCAGGTTTCGAACCTGCGACCTTCGCGTTATTAGCACGACGCTCTAACCAACTGAGCTAATAGGCCAATTCATGTTGTCGAGCTGTGGTTAAAGTTATATATTTAAATTTAAGTAATTTCACATCAGGTGACTTTTAGGATAACCATAATAATTAAGTCAAATGTGGTGATTTAATAATTTAGATCACCGTAAAAAATACAGTTTGGAAACAAAATTAAGAATTATTGTAACAAAAAAACAATGGATTTGCATTATAAAAAAAAAAAAACAATGAATTTGAATAAACAATGGATTTGCATTATGTTAGTCCTTGAATGGTGGTATAATATATATATCCTCCGGATTTGGTGAATCTTAAATGGAAAGGCTTATCCTTACATTATTCCTTTCATTTCTCTTAATTTTTTGTGCCTCTCGTCTGCCTCACCTTCTTTCACTTCAACGATAATACCCCTTCTTCCCCTACATTCACATATCAAGAACCTGGCCATTTTTTCTTTTTTAATAAAAAAAATATTTAATTTTGAGAGACGAATGAAAGACCTGATTAATATTTAATACTCCCTCAGTTTTTCAAGAAATGCATGTGTTTACCGCTGTCATATATAAGTAAAAAAAAAAAAAAAAAGAGCTATGCAAGGCTGTCCAGGGATATTTCACGCAGAATAATGAATTCTCCTACTAAAGTGCCTGCCTCATTTGGCAATAGTGAGAGGGAGACAGGTTAGTCAACTACAAAGAGGTATCTCTTGTACACTTATCAACTAATTAGTCCCCCAACTATCTACTAATTCTCAATGTATTCTCCAAACAATAATAGGAAACTGAAATTCAGTTCCTGAAGTATCATATATTTCTTAATTCGACCCCCTGTTCGAAATCAGCACTGTTTTTAACGGAAATGTCAAATTCTTTTGGGACCCCATTTGACTTGATAAAGGAGTGTTTGATGCTTTAGGGATTAGACCAAGATATTAGACAAAACTATAAATTAAAAATTTTAAAATATTTAAGAAATTTTTATTACTAATTTTTTTTTATGTATATCTAACAAGTGGGGGTATTTGACAATTTTTATTTCATACTTAAAATCTTTTATTAAATGGAGTTAATTTTCATTATATAAATCATAATCGATAAAAATATTTTATTTATTCTTGCCCTCTATTTTAAGTAGGTTATGTGAACAAGTAATATGAGAAGAAAAAAACAAGAAAATAGAAAAAGGAAATATAGCAACAACAAGAAAGTAAATATACAGGAGTAAGCAAGAACCACATGGAAGGAGTTTATCTGGGGGTGGTCTCTCCTCGGCAGGATTGGGGTCGGCGTCATAGACTCCAGGCCCATATGTCAGCATTAATGGAGTATATCCCTTTGCGAGTACGACACTTGTTGATTGTGTAGCAAGGCAAATCGTGAGCTGTTGGTACAGTGGGGATAAATGTTTGTTACAGTGTCACATTCAAGGTTCCTTGAGAATTAGGACTAGCAGCCCCTGTAGTAGTGATAGTCTGGATTCATATATAAAAAACATGCAAATTCTACCAATTTACTTGATGGGCCTGGCTTGATTGATGGAGAATTGTATCAAATGGGCCAGGTCCACTTGGAAGAGGCCCAGTAGCCTTTGCGCTGGAGTTGAGATAAGGCAACACTCCCATGCCCCCAAGATCGCTAAATGCAGCCGCATTAACGTTGCCACAATGCCATTTGGTCAAGCTGTAACAAGAACCGAGTAGGATTGGCCACCATGCACATCAAAGGGAGTCCACCATGATTTGTATGATCCTTCACTTTCAACCACCACCACCACCACCTCCTCCTCCTCATGATTTTTATCCTTGAAATTGGAACTCCATTGGTTCCTTACGTCGAATATTTTAAATTAATATGTCTTTTTCTGCAAAATTTTATTGTGTCCCAATTAATTTATAGTAATTAAGCCACATGGACCTCCTTAACCTTCTATTTCATTACCTTGAGCTATCCTGAAGGATCCATAAAATTTTGCAGAAGGGTTCAAACATGGGCCTTTGTCGTTCATTAACATCCAGTGAGGGACTGTGGGTGACATTATTAATTATACATAAGATTAATGATATTTATTCTAAATTATTCCTCACATATATTTTTCTGTGAATATTATCAATATTGATGCTATACGAGACAGATATGTTGGGATATATAAAATTACTCTAGCTAAAAGAATTCCAACAAAACGGTGTAGTACCTAATTTATGTGATGGGGTAAATTACCTTGTGCATGGCTTTGTGAATTCCAATCACCAATGAGAAGGTCGAATTCATCTTCTGGTTTAGGGAGAGGTACACTAAGAACTTTACGATTGTTGACTCTGATGGGACTAAATCCTCCACCAGCTTTCTGGTAATTGATGGATAGGAAAGTAAGAAAAAGTTTCAATTTGGTCCCTGATTTGAAACACATAAGTTCAACTTGAACCAGGCACAATTGGAGAGTTTGTGCCGTCCACTGCATCTTACCATGAGTTCAGTCTTTGTTGCATCCCATTCCTGCACCATCAAAATCAAAAGAAAGCCTTGATAAACATTGCCAATACCATGTAAATTAGGGGTGATTATTTTTTGTTTGGTTTGGTTTTTATCAAAAAAAAGTAACCAGACCAAATTTTTTTTTAAAAAACCGAAACCGGTTCAAACTGACCGGTTTCGGTTCGGTTTTTTAGGACAAAAACCGGTTTGGCTCCATTTTCGCTCAGTTTGGCTTGATTTTTTCAGTTTGGGTTCGATTTTTTTGGTTTCAGGCTTATAAAACCGAAACCGAACCGGTCGGGTTTTTCAAAATTTTAATCAGGTTTTTTTCACAGTTCGGTTTTTTCGATTATTTTTTTTCCGGATTTCTCGGTTTAATCGGTTTTTCAATTTTTTTACTTTCCCCTAATGTAAATAAAATTGGCACATGAATGATATTGTTGGTAGTTGATAAGGGGTATAGGGTCCCTAAGGGGCGTAGGGTGATGGCAAAGAGCTTAAGATCTGCATAACAGGTCTCGAGTTCGAGTCAGGGCGTGCATCTCTTGTAAGAGCCTGGAACAGCCGGGGTTTTACTCACTCACCTGGGCTCACAAAGTGCACTTTTCGGGAGGTGGGGTTTCCTCGAATTCAAAAAAAAAAAAAAGTATATGGAACTTCTCATTGATGAGGATGTATGAAATATATGATAAATGTGTAGTATGGTGGAGTGTTGGAGAATTTTCTATTGATGGATCATGTGATAGACCCTAGTCACTATCCAATTGCTTTGATTCAAATTTTCTAGAAGCCAGAATAAATGTGACATGTGATGTCCTCATATCTAGAATATTTGTGTAACAAGTTATTTAATTTATATAAGTAATAGTTAATTAAGATATTCAAGTGAGTGGTTTTCTTCTTCTTACTTCAAGAAACACTAAATCAATGGTAAAAACCTAAGTACTGCAGAAACAGTCCCAATCAAGAGACTTGAAGACTTTCTAATGATAAAATCAATAATTTTATAAAAAAGATAATAAATGACTTAAAAGAACCTTAAACTCCAAGAACAAGTAATGCCTATTCTTGTATTTTATGATGATTAATGCTCTAAAATATATGCAAGCTATTAAGAAATAGAAAATGTTATGAAACTTTACCTTGATGGTTCAAGAGAGTATTTATATTCCCTGAACCTTGTCATTTATAGAAAAAAAAATTTACTGAAAAGTCCATTGTTTTCGGTGGCATTAATAAGAGACAAATATCTCTTACATATCATTAATAAAAAGATAAGTATGATATGCCCCTTAAAAAACCTTTTATGTATATATAAATGTAAGGAGATCATTAACTTTGACATGAATAATTCATGTAATTATTCTAGAGGTAGAATTTCTTAGTCCTCGATACTCAAGACCTGAGATGTAACCAAATATATAATAAAAAAAGACATGATAGTTTATTCAACCCATAACACTTTTAGTTTAGATGATTGTCTGGAATCTAACATATTGTATTGGATTTGATTTATTGTTGAACTCAAGTATTTTAGGTCTGACATCTTGCTAGGTTCATGTTTTATTGGGTTCAGTTGATGGTTGAACCTAAATTTATTGGATCTAGCATCCCGCCTAGGCCAAGTTTTCTTGAGTTTAGTAGACAGCTGAACCCAAGTATGTTGGGCCTGGTGAGGTTGAGCAAGCGGCTGAACCCAGGTATGTTGGGTCTGGCGCTTCGCGCAGACCCATGTTTTCTTAGGTTCAGCGAACGATTAAACTCAAGTTTATTAGATCTGGCATCCCGCTAGGCCCAAGTTTCCTTGGGTTCGACGGACGAATAAACTCAAGTATGTTGGATTCGACGTCTTGTCAGGCACGTGTTTCTTTAGATTCAGCTAACGACTGAATCTAAATTTATTAGGTCTGTCATATCATTAGACCCAAGTTACATAGAGTTCGGCTAATTGTCGAACCCAAGTGTTTGAAGTCCGATATAATGCCAAACTCATGTCATGTTGGGTTCAGCTGATTGCAGAACTCAAACGTGGTGGGTCTGACATTTCATTAGGCTTGTATTGCTTTGGGTTCAACCGTCAACTGAACCCAAATATATTGAGCATGATATATTATCAAACCTAATTTATATTATATTTAGTTGATTACTCAACCCAATTATTTTACATCTGATTTATTATCAAACCCATCTTATTCCAGACTGTTTTAATTCTAAATTATATATACCTAAAACAACTATCTTATCATGTTAATTAAAAAAAAGATAAGTTCCAGTTATTATTCTGTGGATGCTGAATGTTGAAAGTTGTGTCAATTGAAACATACCATTCTTGAAAATTTTCCTCACTTTTGGCTACCTTGACAAAGAGTACGAAAATAGCCACCAAAAAAAGTTGACCCAGAATTTTTTTTTTTAGTTTAATGTAGGTGTTCGAGCCAGCTTGCGCGCACCTCGACTAATCCGACGGGCCCTGAAGTTAACGACCATGTAAGTCTCCAGTGGCCATCATATGAGCAACCACAGGGTTCGAACCTGAGATCACAGAGGAAGCAAACCTCTTGGTCCCAAGCTCTTACCACTAAGCCACCACCTACCTAGAATTTGATTGCTTAAGACTTTTTTTTTTTTTTTTTTCCACTGGAGGTTCGTTATAGGAAGAGAAATAATTCGGATGGGGCAAATGTCAACGTATTTATATGCATTAGTGGAGACAAACTTTGGAGTAAAACCATGCACTGCAGGCCATGATTTTTTCAGCACAATATTGCTTCCTCTTGTAGTCATCGAAGCAAATACTAATGTCTTATATGTGAAAAATTAAATTAAGTTACATTGATTATTCTTTTGGAAATGAAAGAGATAAAAACAATGAAATAAAAAAGACATGTCTTTTTATATTTTTTATTTTAAAAATACAAAAAAATTATTCAAAAACCATTTCAAACACATATTTATTTCATGGTTTTGTCCCTATTTTTTTATTTTATCTTGGTACATAATGCAACCATAATAATATTTTTAAATAGTTTTGATGTGCTATTATAAGAAATAAGTTTTTTTTAATATATTTATAAATAAAAAATATTCTTAAAAAATAACATTCACTGTAATACCAAAAACATATTCAGCCACAACGTGACACCCGTAAAATAAGTAAATGGAGCAGTCTCCACGTGCACTAGGAAGCCGGGCAGCCTCCTCCCAGTGCACAAAACATCAGGATAGCGTTGATTCCTTTTGCCTTAATCTGCCAAACTATGTGCTAGCTGTTTAATTTCTGTCAATTGTGTTATATCCCAAAACTTTTCCTCAACTGTTAGTTTGCAAAATATGACTATTACTCCCCAAATAATAATAATAATCTATTTATATGTATATTTTATGTCTAGGAGCAGATGTAATTTAATTCAATATTTATATAATATTTTTAAAAGTGTTTTTCAATTGAAAATGTACTAAAATAATATTTTTTAGATTTTTTTTATTTTAACATAATACATTAAAATTATCACAAAAAATATATAAAAAATAATGATATGATGTTTTTAAAATGAAAATAATTTGAAAAATCACGTGCATAATAGACAAAATCATTAGACACTTTGCATACCTGACACACTTTAGAGAGAGAGAGAATACCTTTACCTGCTGTTCTATCCGACTAGCTAGCAGTCTGGCAAGTTTTTTCCTTTGAGAGTCCCAGTTGGAAAGATCCAGCAGAATTCTGAGATTTTAAAATTTCAAATCAGCAATCATTTTAAAATTCTTATCCTTCAAGTTTTCTCATGTGTAACTTGTCCTTTAACTACTTGATTGTTGATGTGGACCATTTGAGGTGCAAACAGCTGTGGGATGTTAAGAGGGCTGGTCAACCAATCATTCACCAAAATACTCAGCTTCCAAATATTCTGGACTGCTAAAGATTTAAATTATTTCAAGCTCTTTTTCTTTCAGCTATTGCGAAAGCTGAATTGCTCATAGTTTGGTATGGCCGACAGGACATTCTGCTGGGTGTTATTATCCTGCTCAAAGTGCTTGACACTCAAATGATTGTGATGTTCCCTCCACTGAGAAAACTTCAGTACTTTTAAAAGAATCAATGAAAACCACTTTCCCTGAAAATATACTATACAAGTGCTGCCAATTTTAACAACGTTCTTATTTTCTGCCCTCAACTGTGTGTAAGCATCTACTTTTCTCTGCGTGATGCACCACCGGTTTGGAAACAGCATTCACAAGCAAAAGATGTTACAGCACTCAACTTCCCAAAATTTTATAGGTTACAGCGGAAGCAGTAAAGATGACCATAAGAATAGATCTCTAAGAAGAGCATGAAATCGTTGACAGAGAGTGAAGGAGATCTGGCCACCCAATTGCCCTTGGCACAGATTTTGCGTCGTAATATTACAGGCAGTTTAATTAGGAGCAGCAACCGCCACCACGAGGTGCCTGGTATACTTGTTTCTCTTTCAGAATCTGTTGTCTCACTACTACTGAACCATTTTCCAATAAACTAGGAACCTCCGATATCTGTAAAGCAGTAGAAATGTTCAGAATTTGCACTAGATATTAAACAATGAGAACTACTTTTAGCTCTCAATTCTTTCATTAGATTTGCTACCATTAACTTTAAGAACATATTGTTCAGAGCACAGTAAAGAAAAAAGATAAAAGGGCATTTTCTTCGATAGCAATGTACCTTTAATGTGAGTTCTTTGAAACATTGCAGAACATTTTCCCTGGTTTTAGCACTACATTCTAGAAATGAACATTTATGCTCCTGTGCAAGAGCCATCCCTTCTTCTCTACTTACAACTCTTTCACTATCCTGAAAGCATTGCATCATTAAGACAATGTGCCCATTAAAAGCACAAAACTTGAAGACAGAAGGTCTCTAACATGACATGGAGGAATATAATCGACGGGCTCTTAATATTTAATGCGCATGTATGCATGTGTCGAAGTAGGAAAAGATAGGAAGTATTTCAGCTTACCCTATCAACTTTATTTCCAACAAGTATTTTGATACACTTCTGATTAGTGTAGAGCTCCACTTCCTCTGCCCATATATCTGACAAATTTTCGAAGGTTTCCCGTCGCGTCACATCATAAACTAAAACGAAATCAAAGCACAAACTAATCAGGATTTTATACATATGTATATCGCAAGGGAAAAAGCAAACTGATCTTAACTAATTTAGGTTGTTTCACTTAACCAATAATGATCAAAACTCAGGTAAACGAGGGGAGTTCAACTCAAGGCTTAACAAAATAGGATAACTTTAACTATATAAAATATGTAGTGAATGCTTAGACAATTGCCATACCAAGGATTATTCCATGTGCCCCCCTATAGTAAGAGCTTGTTAATGTTCCAAACCTCTCCTGCCCAGCTGCAATACAACAGAACTCATTATTCACACACCGCTTATTCTATACCTCTGCAGGAAAGAAACACCTGCCGAATCCAATCTGACACTTTATAAAGGGAATAGAGTTTAATTCAAATAAATAGTTGGCACTTGGCAGCTTTGATCTTATCGGAACCATGTCAAATTTTTCTTCAGGTATGAAAGGAGTGTGGATGAAAAACAGACTTGTTGAAGATTTTTCTTTGGGTATGAAAGGAGCGTGGATTGGGACAGTTGATTAGGACAACATCATGCACTGGATTTATGCTATCCAGAAATCTATCTAAAGGGGAAAAGGGTTTGCTTGATCTCTTCATATTAAGTGGCCGTTCGGATCCCATGAAAGCAAATGTTTCCCCAAGTTCAATCGGGGATGGAGGTTTGGAGCGCAGAATTCAGAGCATGAGAGCCATTTTCCTCTAATTACCTGTGTCCCAGATTGTTAACTTCAATCTTTTCCCACCAAGAGTGAGCACCTTGATTTTAAAATCCACACCTGCACATTTTTGAAGCCTTCCCCTTTAAAACACTATACATTTCAGAGCTAGACAAAATTATTGAAGAATAAAGACACGAGCAAGGCTAGTGATTTAATCCACTTGTATACACCCTGAATTCCTGATCAGATTCTAGATAGAAGCACAAGTGTGGCTCTCACAATAAATTCCAGTCACAAAATTTACATGAACAAAACAATCTCACCAAATTCGCCACTGAAAATCTATTGTCAAATCTCCTTACATGCAATTAAAAGATAGCTAGAAGTTGCAGCCAATACCTATCTGCAAATTTGCCGCTAAAAAAGAAAGAAAGGAGAACATTAAATGACAGTACCGATAGTAGGAGAAAGGTCTCGAACAGAGTTGGAGATGAAACTTAAGAGAAGACTACTCTTGCCAACTCCAGAATCCCCAATCAACAGAATCTTAAATGAATAATCATAACTGTTATTCCATCCTTTAGAAAAAGAGCCCGCCATTTTTTCTTTAATTCTTTGCAACCTAAACCAGATACAGGTAGTTTCTAAATGAAAACAAGAAAGAACTGTACGAAGAGGTTAGAGATTTGAAGAGCAAGAAAGCATAAAACGAAATGGGAAATTTCCTGAGGTAGAAGGAGACATGAAAGGTGGGGTTGGCAGGTAGTGATTTCTTTTGGTTGATGATGATTTATTATAAAGTAAGATTAAGAGTTTAATCTTCGAGACAAATGTCTTCTTTGTTTGAATTTGAACTTACTTTGATTTTGATAGCTGCACGCGCCATTGCAGGCCTCTTGGACTTACAAATATTATGTATTAAGGATTTTGGCCACTAATTAATCTGTATCCTTGTAATTAACTCTGTTCATTGCTTTTAACTCCTCTTTTTCATTAATTTAATAAATGAAGATTAAGTAAAAAGAAAAAGAAAAATTCTCCTATCTATATTTTGCAGTAGTCGATTCTGACTACTTATGTCGACGTAGTACGTCCAAGGTTTTTTTTTTTACCATGCACAAGGTTTAGCTTGAGACCATTTCTACATACAGATATATTAATTAGTAATTAAGATAATCCAATTAATTTTTTTTAATTAACACACCGGTTCATTATTGCAAAATCAATTGTATTTTATTTTGGAATTAAATTAGTTCCAGTTTTCTTTCTAATTTTGAACCAACAATGAAGTGGTGGTCTAGTAATTAAAACTGCTATATCCCTACAAGGATGAGAACACAAGTTCGATCCTAGAAATCGCACTTATTGGAAGGAGCAGTCACGAACTCTGAACAAGACTAGTCTCACCCTTTAGAAGGGTGTGAGAATATCCGGATAAGAACAAAAGAAAAATATCTTGTCCTCACCAATAAGCACAAAACTTGTCATGAAGAAATTCTTACTTATTGATTTATTATACTAAAATAGTTTTATTTGATTTATATTCTATCCAAAAGATTTTTAAGAATAAAAAATATAATCATATAATTTTCAAACGATTTATTTTAAACAAAGTGATTTGAATCATGTTTCGGGTCGGTTTTGATAATATTAATGCACTATTTATTCCTTGTTAGGTAAAGTAAATATCCAACAAAATTTTTTATCAGTTGTATAAGGTTAATATCTATAATTTTCATATTAAATTATAATCACTACAGGTTGAACCTTTCTTCTTCACTTAGCCAACCTCTTTTTCACGTAACAAAATAATTAATAAAATGAGAATAGCAAATAGCTATTGGTGGAAAAAACATAAATATAAATGTTATATTTCTTATTGGTAATAACCAACTGTCGTTCTATAAAAAAGACAAACACAAGAGGTTAATGCAAGAACACTTGACTTGAGTTTATGATTTCGATTTCAATTTCAATCACTCTAATTTTGTGTTGGAGTTCTTTTCCATGGCAAAAAAAAAAGCCACCGACCCTTCCACCAATCAGATCACACACAACGCCACACGCTAATCAGTGGTTTTCTGCTGCTTCTATATTTATTAGCCATTAATTAATGTATTTCAAAACCTTATTCCATTCTCTAGAATTCAGTGTCTGAAATAGGAAAAAAAATAAAAATAAAAATAAAACCCATGATAGCATTCGGCATTGCTTAATAGCTATGAAGCGAGGAACACACAATAAAGCCCATGTTCTTGAAATGGCTCAAGAGTTGGTGATGGGCCAGATTTGCTTTAGCCCTAGTCCTCATTCAAATTCAAAAGGACAACGGTTTGTTTGGTACTTTGACCAAGAAACGGCCAAAATTCACCACACCCACGTAAATATCTCGGCATGCACAGTTTCAAGTTACAGTGTCAACTGTCTAGCAGGCAAAAGTTACCCTCTTCAATCATCGGAGCTCGAGCCAGACCAGAAGACATAGCGCTAAAAATCAAACCAAAGTACTTCTTCTATATTAAAATCTTGGACAGAACGCCCTGCCCGTGAGGCCACATCAGTCTTGAAAAAGCGCTTTATTAGTTGAGCCCAGCCGATTTTGCTGCCTCAAAAGCTGAGGCACAGTAGACCACCGGGCATGACCATGAACCCATCTGGTCAAACCTTCAACTCCACGTCGTTGGTTGATGATGGAGGAGCCTGTGCAAGCAAGGGTTAGCTAAGTCATCCTCTGGGTTGATCCTTGATAATACTGTGTACAAAAACTTAGTTAGGTCCCACGAGCCATTACTTGCCTTAGTGGGCAAGTATCTAATCAAGACGTAATTTTTACCCTTGTTAGGGCATTTGTTGTGTCAGAATAGGATGCTCTGTCCAATTAAATATTTTTCTGTCTATTTTTACTTTTCAAGTAGTAATAAAAAAGGGGTAATTTCTTGGCTGTTTAGTCGTTTCATCCTGTGTTTTTTTTAATCTTAAGTTTTGCCCTCTCCTTCCTCTTTCTTACACCACACTCCAGAGGTTTCCAGCTATGTATTCATGGGCAGGTTTCCAAGATACTTGCCGAGCTGGTGATGGCTATTTTTACTGTTTTAAGATAGAGGATTTTACAAGTTATTAAATCATTAGGGTTGTTGGAGTTCATTTGTTTTTGGTAATGATAAATGAAATTCCATAACAGTATGGTGAAATCGGAAACAATGGCAATACTCCCATCACCTCCGAAGCCCCGAGATACTAACATCACCTCTTGGTGGCAAGATTCAGCCCATGAAAATTTAATCATGCTGTGTATATTTTTAGTCTTGGCTGATGAATTTAGGTTTTGTCTGGGAACGTGAAAATCTTGTTGGTAGCCACATTCTCGAGGAAGTTATTAATCTCCCATGAATTAATAGTACATAATTTCATGTTATATACCTGTCATAATTAACCATGAAAATATTTTTCATGCTAAGAGAATAATGATAATAATTAGTATATTTTCATAGCCGATTGACTTTTTATAACAACGGTATGATATCAAATAACCTTAATTATTTTAAATTTAATATGTTTATTGTTATTTTTACGGTCTAAATAACCGTGTTTGGTTATAATAGCTTGATACTATATGAAAAAAATTAACTATTAATTTTAATTTTTATGTTTATATAATATAAATACATGAAGATTTTATAGGACTTGGGTGGGATATTGTCAAATATTCTTATTTATTTCAAAATTGATTTGCTTACGTATATTATTACTAATTAAATATTTTTCATGTTATTATAACAACTCGTCAGATAAACTTATTTATTTTAAAACGATATAATTACAATTATTTTTGCAACTTTAAATAATTTTTACCAGCCTTGACAACTCGATATGATGCCAAATAACCTTATTTAGCCATAAACCAAGATTCACTTTATTTACCTACCATATATTTATCCACCCCTCATGTTGCCCCTGATCCAAGCCATATACGTGACCCTCAACAAACAAACATCCCCCAATTGAACCAACCAGAATGTATTCCATTGCAATTGCCATCAAATTGCTAGACAGTTCTTTTTCCTCCTCCTAAGTTCTAACATAACATATGTTACATATGTCTTGTCTACATATTCAACAGTAAACATTAAACCCCTCAAAAAATCAAAGGTCAGAAATTATTGCCCACAAAAAGAACCTAAATTGCTTGCAATCGAAGGCACTACCCTTAACTAGCCAGTTTCTTCCCCATCAATCAAGAAACCTTATCTCCACTCCCAAAAAAACCCTAGCCTCCTTTTCCACCCTTTCCCCTTTCCCAAACAACCATAGCCCATCATGGGTCCTGAAACTTCCTCGCAAGAACAGCAATTACGACTAGCACTGACAACCCCAGCACCACCAGCTTCAGCACCGGCAAAAACGACACCAGTCAGTACTAAAACGACAGCGTTAGCTCCTGGGTTTCGATTCCACCCAACAGATGAAGAACTCGTTATCTATTACTTGAAACGGAAGGTTTCCAATAAACCTTTCCGTTTCAATGCTATTTCTGAGGTCGATATTTACAAAAACGAACCTTGGGACCTTGCAGGTAATTACTTCTTCTTCTTCTTCTTTTCCATGTCTAATTGTTTTCTTGTTTATTTTTGTGATTTTTTGCTGTTCCTTCTGTTTTAAGGCATTATAATTGATTTTTATTTTATTTTTTTGTCCCATTTTTTAGATTTCGTACTACAGGTAGTGTTTATAGGAATACATATTTACTAGGCTGTTGCTGTTTTTAGTCTGTAATAACCATGGCTGGCTGCTATTATCTCTAATGGATTGCTGGTGAATTGGGGCTTTTTTTAATTGATTTTCTTTTTGGATGATACAGTTCTTTGTTGGGCTGTAAGTGTTTTGTTCTTGTTTTATTTTACGTTTGTTAGATTGGGTTCTTTGCTTGGTATTAATCTATTCGCATGGTGTTCTTACTGGGTTTCAATTATGCAATTATGCTGGTCTGTAGATAAGTCAAGGTTGAAAAGCAGAGACCAAGAATGGTACTTTTTCAGTCCACTGGACAAGAAATATGGGAATGGAGCAAGAATGAATAGGGCGACAGGCAAAGGATACTGGAAAGCTACTGGAAAGGACCGGGAAATTCGGCGAGAGTGTCAACTCCTTGCAATGAAGAAAACTCTTGTGTTTCATAGTGGGCGTGCACCAGGTGGGCTGCGCACCAACTGGGTTATGCACGAGTACCGGCTTATTGATGAAGAATTGGAAAGAACCGGAGCTATGCAGGTCAGGCTGTAATAGAATTGTTGTTCGTGGTCTTAGCAATGTGGATTTCTATATGGTTGCCTTGATAATTTAGGAAATGAAAAGGAAAATAGGTATTTTGGTTTGACAATAAAAGGAGCTCAACCAAAAGTAATTGTGGAGTGGTTGAGGAAGGGGAAGATTTTCCATTGTTATGCTGTTCTGATTTTGTTTGTTTTGTTTTCTGTGAAGATCGACTCATATGTCCTCTGTAGAGTGTTCCACAAGAACAATATAGGACCACCAACTGGGAACCGCTATGCCCCTTTCATCGAGGAGGAGTGGGATGATCGTGGAGCAGCGCTCATTCCAGGAGAAGATGCTGCTGATGAGGTGGTGGTTACTTATGATACTGGTGGTGAAATGCACCGTACCGAGCAGGTCTGTGATATTTCTTCCATGTTGAAGCATTACAACTTTTAGAGATGCTTACCGCTGTTGTAGTATGATGCTGGGGTATTGATAACTGTTAGGGGTGCTTAGTTTTTTTGTAGTATGATGTTGGAGTCTTGCTTAGTTTCCTTAACACTGGAGTATTACTTTTGGATATTAAAAAGAGCTATTGGTTATAATAAACTGCTACCTTGCTAATGTTTGAATTGAAGGTCTGAAAGCACTGCAGAACCTCTTTCTTTATTAGAATACGTGGTTTAAGTCTGACACCTATAGAGTGGAAAGGTAATGGATTCTCTTTTAGTTCCAAGAATGGGAGTGGGAGTTTGACATTGGAAATGCAGTTAAAAGTTGCTAATGAATTTGAGATCAGAACTGTTTTTCATGATTGTTTGTCTATTGGAAGAAGGGTTGGCAGATTGATGCTTATGACTAGGAGGTACATATCAAACAGATGTTGTTTGGAAGATTAACTGGAAACAAGCATTGAGGGTTGCTTGAAGAAGTTGACTTTTATGGAATGAAGAATGTGCATGATCATGATTGCTTATTACTTCAACTATATAAGAGAGCAGGTCCTTGGGGAGGCTGTAAAAAAACTCACTTGGTCAATGTGACTGCTACATAGATCAGCGACTCATATTATTGACCAGAGTTTCATCTTGCAATGGGTTGTGTTGATGAAAACATGGTTTTGATGCTGTAGCTTTTGTATTAATTTAGCTGCAATATCAAGATTAGCCATGAATGTGGAGTTGCATGACAAAAATTGCATATATGATTTTTGTTTGGTGATGTGGTGCTGGTGCTTTTTGCAAAGTGTGTTTGGGTTGAAAAACATCAATTTTTGATGGTTTTTATAGGGTACTTTTCAATGGTTATGACATCTTCATATCAAAACCATACACAAGCCACCTAAAAAGCATCAATTTGATGCCTTTTCTGTCCACATGCACTTTGAAAAACACTTTCAAATGCAACTGCTTCACCAAACAGTAAAATATTTTCAAATTGCTAAAGTATGAGGAACAGTGCCAATTAAAGCATTTTCTTTCCTTGAAAGCTAGCCCATACTATTCCTTACAGTTACCTAAACTATCAAATGTAAAACATTTAATGGACTAGATAATAGTGCATCCATTAGATGGATTGATCAAGTGGTAAGAATACAAATGCATATTTTGCTGTCATAATTAAACTTAACATGGAGAAAACAAGGATAAAGAGTAGCGTTCTTCAGTGGGATCAGGTGTAAACAAAAGGGCATTTGCTGTCAGATTGCTGAAATGGGTTTGTGCATGCATGGATCATGATCTTGCAACTCTACTCAAGTCTCTTGACATTTCCTTGAAAAGTTTTCAAGCAAACTGATCAAGCTTTACTTTGTATCCTGTCTGGTTATTGTTTTAGTTGACCTCCTTGATATGTCATTTGGAGACCAGAACCAGGTGTCAGGTTTTGTATCAAGTTCTGGTGAACCAATTCGAGCTTGAAAATTTGCTGCATGCCCTACCTTGGTGTTGAGGTTTTGGGTCGCAAAAAATGAACTGAAAAGTGATTCTACTTGTAGAAATTTAATCGTTTAAGCTTCAAGTGTGTTGGGATGCCTTGTAAAATAGGGATGGACAATTCAGAATTTCAGTCACCTATTGTAGACATGCTTGTTACTGTAATGATGTAAAAGTACACATCTATAGTAGTCAGCATGGAATTTCTTGAAATTTAATTTTGTATTTCAAGCAGCAACATTTTGCTATAAATAGTGTTACTTGTTTGTTGCAGGATAGTCATTCCATCAATAAAAGTCCTCTTGGTATTACCGAAGTTCCGGGGGACTCTCAAAATGCCTTACCTGTGTGTAAGACTGAAAGTGTGGAGGATTGTCCTCCACTGTGTGTGCTAAATACAGAAGCACCCTTCCCTCTTCTCCAGTATAAAAGAAGAAAGCACAATAACGAGACTGGGTCTAACCGTTCAAATGGTTCGGAGAACTCAACAAGGACAAGTCAGGATCCTTGCTCATCCACAACAACAACAGCAGCAACAACATCAGCAGAAATGATGATGGCAACAACTTCAGCAACAACAACGGCAATATCTGCGTTGCTAGAATTTTCGCTGATGGAACCTCTGGAACCCAAAGAAAATCCTCGTGTTCCCCCACCTGCACTAGATGCTGCTAGTCTTGATTCATCAATGTCTCCTAGCTGCAGGAAGTTTATCAATGATTTGCAGAGTGAGATCCGCAAGATTTCTGTTGAGAGAGAGACATTGAAGCTTGAAATGATGAGTGCTCACGCCATGATTAACATTCTCCAGTCTCGAGTTGACTTTCTCAACAAGGAAAATGAGGATTTGAAAAGGAGTGTCCACGCCAAGTGAAATCCAGTCAATCCTGAATCAGTTTCCCAAACAAGGGAAACTAGTCTGTGACCGGTGCCAGTGTAATCACACTGTTTGTATGTAATAAGAATCAAAGACACTGCCGCGGCCGCCTCCTCTTCCCTTCTAGTCGGATAAATTGCAATATGTAAAATTAGGATTTTATTGTTGTCTTTCAGTTTAGTCTTTCGTTGTAAGAGAAGTAAGCTGGTGGATTTTGTTTCTTTGTACTTCTGCAGTGGATAAAATGAATTGCATTGTTCGTAGTTGAATATCCTGTCCCATGTCAATTGATCAGAATTCTGAAATTTATGCTGTCCTCAAGAACTCAGTCCTGTCAGGAGGATCAGTTGCCTGCCTGCCAGCCGTTAGTTGCTCATTTCTTTTTTCTACAGGCTATAGTTAAAATCAATTTCTAAAATAGAGAATCAGTAAGTGTATTGCAATTTCCCACGCAAAGGGGTCGGATTAGGATTGCTTCATCTAATTTGAGATGGAGCCTTCTTTTCTCTCTCCTTAATCTCCATTGATTTGCATATATTGCTATTAGATCTTCTCCAGTGTTTTCAGCAATGCAAATATGCAATGGTAAGTCGCTTATCAGTCTTTTCTGCTGGTTGGTGGAGCTTCTACCTAGAGATTGAAGGGTGCAGCTTAGACAGACATGCCCAGCTGTTTACACGCAGTGAGGGAAACACTGGTCCTGGTTTTCATACCAGCAGGGGTTGGTCTTTTGTTTTTCTGGCCTTTGGCCCTCTTAATTACCTAAAAAATTATAAATTATTCCTATTTAATTAGAGACAATTTAATTTAATCTTGATACTTAAAAGCCCATTCAAAAACATGTAAAAAAAAAACGATTATTCTTTACAATGAGATACATTTATTTGTAATATGACTCAATTATATCAAAATGTCTCCAGTGTAAGAGATGAAGACAATGGAAATTCTGTTTTTAAAATACAAAATTCATTTTAAAATTGTTTTATAAACATATTTATATTATATTTCTATTTTTTGAATAAATATATTTTTGTTCTCACTATCTTTATTTTATTCATTTGTTTTATTTCAATAATAAAATAAAACAAGCTGGAAAATGAACTCAACTATCATTTTACCAAAAATAACGGGAAAAAACTCAAACGAAGTCTACGAGAACGACGTCGTCATTACGCGAAAAAGGTCAAAACTCTGAAGACGCGAATAAACAGCGCATCACTTCACTTTTCAACTGAAACGGCATCGTATTACAGAGAAAGGGCATAAGAAAAATATCTGCGCGGGTCTAAAACCACACAACCCTTCATTTTCTCTCCCTCGCAGACGCCACTGTTTCCGCCACTGCAAAAACATCAAACAGTAAGCATAAATTTCTTTAATTTCTTATATATATATATTCAACCATTTATCATTATAATTTTATTTTCTTTCCTTCGATCTGTTTGGCTATCAAGAAAATGAAGGCAAACAGGAGCAATTTTTTTTATCTTTTTTTCATTTCGCTTCAATTTGCTCTCTAGTTAGCGGCTCTGCTTTGTATTGGCAGTGAAATGACTCTAGGTTTATTTTTGTGGTGATTTTGATTTAAATTAAAAGAAAAACGTGTGTTGTTATGGGAGTTTAATTTTGTAACCATTAGGGTTCATGGGCCCTGTTTGGTTTCTAAGATGGTTTGGGAAAATTAAAGTTACTAGAAAGTTATTCATATTGGTATTTAGAGGTCATGAAATTTGTTGTGCTCCTCAGTGTTTCTTTCGAAAGAAACTGATGTTTGTGTTTTTCTTACATCAGCTCTTGTTTATCTCTGTGTCCGACTTTGTAATCTTCATGGCGAGCAGTAAGTTTCCTAATTTCCTTGCCGGTTGTTTGTTTCAGTTGTACGATTACTGAATCGTGCGAGTTTCTTTTCTTCTCTTTTGTTAATTTCAAGTTTAATTTAGATGGTGAGTGTTCTATTTATCTGAAGCTTAATGGGTGAATTTGTGCAGGACTTCAGTTTGAGAATAACTGTGAAGTTGGTGTGTTTTCCAAGTTGACCAATGCGTACTGCTTAGTTGCAATCGGTGGATCAGAAAGCTTCTACAGGTGTTCTGAATGTTGAGCTAACAAGTTATCTGATCTGTTTACAAGAGTCGTGTCTGGTATTATTGATTTACATGGATTCTCTAACCGCATGGGTCTCTTGCAGCACTTTTGAGGCAGAGTTAGCTGACGTCATTCCTGTCGTTAAGACCTCAATTGCTGGCACTAGGATAATTGGACGGCTATGTGCTGGTGAGAATTCTGAACTTTTTCCTTGTCCTAGAATCAGGTATCCATTGCTTCTTCCTACTTTAGTGAATGCGAGTGTACTCTTTTGGCAGGAAACAAAAATGGGCTTCTTGTGCCTCACACCACCACTGATCAAGGTGAGTTTGATGAGATACTGGAAGCAGGAAGAAAATATTATAGCTGCTTTTATAGTTTAGCTGTTTCAGCTAGATTATAGCATTGGATTATAATACCATGTTTAATGAATTAGCTTTTTAATATCACTCGTGCAATTATAGCATTGGATGATCATACCACACACACACAACACACACACACACTGCAATGCAACTCTCTTTGGCATCTTACCATTTGAAATTTCCAATTGTGCATTTTTAACAGTTGGACCTGTAAGCATCTCATGAAAACAAGAAAACGTGCTTTCAATCATGTTTAATAATGTTTGTTCTTTTAATCACCTGCTTGATTTCTGACTTTGGACTCGGTTATCTGTTGGAGATCTTATGCTCTAATTGTTTATGTTTTTAATTGAAGAGCTCCAGCATTTGAGAAACAGCCTACCTGATCAAGTCGTTGTTCAGAGGATTGACGAGAAACTATCTGCTTTGGGTAATTGCATAGCATGCAATGATCATGTTGCCCTTGCACACACTGATCTGGACAGGGTAAAGTTCTATATCCCTGAAGGATTTGTTTCATGACCTTAAACTAGACTCTTGTTATCATCATTGGGGACTAATGGAGAGTTCTGAAAATGATAATAGATTTTAGTGTTCATTTAGTTTCTTGGCATGTGCTTAAGTTAGGAATGGGCTCTTACTTAGCAGGAGACCTGAAGTTAAGCTTAAAACCTGTCTGAATGGATTCGTGTATTAACTAGTCAGTAGCAGATAGACTGTTAGGCTCAGAAAGTGACTCAGAGGTATAACATGGCCTCTTATTCCTACACGTTGTGGAACTTTTCTTTAATATGCTTTAAAGAAAGATTTTGTTGGAAGTTAAGAATATTCAAAGCCTCTTGAAGAACATTTTTTGACTGTTGTTGTAGTACTCTCTTTATCTGAACATGTTAAATAGTTGGTGGTGGGGTCATCATGCTCTATGATAACTTTACAAGGATGGTTGATTGAGATGTAAGAAATGAATATCAGAATGGTTCGCAAATCACAAAAACAACCTCTAATTACAAGCATCACTTTTTATTATTTTTTTGAGTGCCCGCATTTTCTGCCATGTTCAAATTTCACCAGGAAACTGAGGAGATAATTGCTGATGTTCTCGGGGTTGAAGTGTTTAGGCAGACAATTGCTGGCAACATTCTTGTGGGGAGCTACTGTGCCTTCTCCAACAGAGGTGGTTTGGTAAGAGAGACTCGCTTCTTCTTGAAGGATTGAACAAACGTTTTAAGTTATTCAATCACAGAACTTGCACTAAAATCTTGTGTTTGGACAGGTCCATCCTCATACATCCATTGAAGACTTGGATGAGCTCTCCACCCTTCTTCAGGTCCCCTTAGTTGCAGGTACTGTAAACCGTGGTAGCGAAGTGATCGGTGCTGGAATAACAGTAAACGACTGGACAGCCTTCTGTGGGTCCGACACTACAGCTACCGAACTATCTGTAATTGAAAGCGTCTTCAAGTTGAGGGAAGCTCGACCTAGTGCCATTGTTGATGAGATGAGGAAATCATTAATTGACAGTTATGTTTGAATTGACGTTACCTATTCTCCCACCTGTCAACGGGCTCCTTATCCTCCTGTAATGGAAACATTAATATTTTAACCTTCTTAAGTCGGATTTTGTTTTCCAATTAAGAATACATGCTTTTGAAATGGGGTTTTAAGTTCCCTGTATTTTACGGGCTCTCAATGTCTCTACAATTGATTCTCCTTTTGTTCCTCATTTTCCCTGCTAAATTATATTGTTCCCTCTCATCTGTGTTGTTTCATGTAGCTACAAATTTCACATGAATTAGATAGAGAAAAAAAATGTTATTTAATGGTAGCTTTTCATGGACTTCCTTTTTTTTAATAAAATTCTTTGATGTTAATCTAATCATTTTTTATTATTAAAAATTTAATCAGGGTAATTGAATTTTAAATTTTATGAGTTAATATTTTTTTTCCAATTTAATATAGAACTTAGTGTAAATAAGTTTTCGAATCAAAAATTTTCAAGTTAATTGATCTCTTAAAACAACTCTTTTTACTAGATTGGAACGTAATTTTTGCATCTTATTTGCAAATTAGTCCAAGGAAGGCAATTGCGAAATAAAAAAAAAAGTTTTATGTTTTAACTCAACATGAATTTAAGTCGAGTCAAAGAATAAGTAGATAAATAAATAGAAGAATACAGAAACACGAATTATTAATAAACTCACACCAACCATAAGGACAAACCGTCATTTCACTTTGACCTTTTCAGTCCTCTGTTCTTCCCCTTACGGTTGCGATTGCGTCAGTGTCCCTCACGAACCCCATTCGCGTGTGCAGTCTCAATTTCTCCACGCGTCAATTTATTTCCACGCCACGTAAACAATACCTTTACTTAGACCCCACTTTCTAGCCTGTCAGACACCGCCACATTCTCATCAGGTGATACTTTGGATTGTCCTCTCCATGTCGCTTTAGCTTTGCCTTACCGAATTTTCCTCGAAAAATCAGCTCGCTTAAAAAGGTAAATAAAATAAAATGAAAGACTCACTTCTCGACCCCAAAATAATGGCTTCTTCTTCAATCTCTCCTCGTCAACAATCGGACTCCGATTGAAACAAATTAACCCTAACCCTACAAATCTCAATCATTTCTTCAAAATCCTCTACTTAAAACTCTGTAAACTTTACTTTAACCCTAATACGAACTATCGTTTCGATTTCGAATTTGATGGGCAGTAGTGACTCGGCGACTTCACTTGCTCCCGGGTTTCGATTCCACCCGACGGATGAGGAGCTTGTCCGTTACTATCTTAAACGGAAGGTCACTAACAAACCGTTCCGTTTGGACGCCATCTCCGTCACCGATGTTTATAAATCTGAGCCGTGGGATCTTCCAGGTCTTAAATTTCACAACTTTCTCTCTCTTTAGATCCACGTGTCTAGCTCTTTATTTAATAGAATATAATTGTTTGATTCGTGACTTAACTTTTAAGTAATCGATTTTTTTTTTGTTTAATCATAGATAAGGTAGTGATTTAACTTGATTAGGTTTTGATTGTGAATTGAAATATAACTTGCTTGACTGTGAGCTATACATGGTAAAGTGATTTAATTTAGTTAAAAGTAGTGAATTTGGCGATTATTCAGTCTTTACTTTAATGGGGATTTTGGTTTGTGGGTTTTGTAGTTAAGTCAAAATTGAAAAGCAGGGATTTAGAATGGTATTTCTTTAGTATGCTGGATAAGAAGTATGGAAATGGGGCCAAGACGAACCGGGCCACTGAGAAAGGGTACTGGAAAACGACTGGGAAAGACAGGCCTATTAATTGGAACTCACGAGTTGTGGGGATGAAGAAGACCCTTGTGTATCATCAGGGTCGAGCCCCACGTGGTGAGCGCTCGAATTGGGTAATGCATGAGTATCGGCTTGCTGATGAGGAGCTGGAGAAAGCGGGAATTGCTCAAGTGAGATCGATATCTCAAAAAAGATTCAAGTTCTTTTTTTTTAATATGTAATTTGTTGGGATTTTTTTTTTGTGTTGATTGTCTTGTGTTTTTGTATTTTGGGTGGGGAAGGATGCATTTGTGCTTTGTAGGATTTTCCAAAAGAGCGGGACAGGGCCAAAGAATGGGGAGCAGTATGGGGCACCGTTTATTGAGGAGGAATGGGAGAATGATGAGGTGCCTCTCTTGCCAAGTGAAGAGATGGTGCCAGCTGGAGAAGCACCAGTTGGTGATGGCTCATACCTGGAACTGAATGAGCTTGACCAGGTTTGTACTTGTATGGTTACTAGTGGTAAATTATTTTGAATCGTTTAATTGTAAATTAAATGGTTGAGTATAAAAATGTAATTTTAATAAAATCTATTAGATCTACATGATGAATTGAGGTGCGCACATGAAAACATTTACATGCAAAGAAGTTAGCAAAAGTAGTTCATAAGAATAGAATGCCATTTAGTTGATTGTTTAAGTGTTAGTACTAGATCTTGCGTGTTCTTTGCATCGCCAATGCAAAGCTGTCCTTTTTTAAACTCCCAAGAAGTATATGTTCAAAATTTCAAATTTATATAATACATATTATGTTGGGGTAATAAGGATTCTTGATACAAGTTCTTAATCTAGAAGCGCTTGACTTGCACATTTATTTGATAATTATGTCCTTGATGTGACTGCATTAAAACTTTAACTTGCTTCATTAGTCCTAGTATCCAATACTTTAACATGTTGCATTTTTATTTTTTTTGCCATCTGATAATTGTCAAGGTTTTTGTGTTGAGGTTTGAAGTTCTTTGCAACTTCCTGAGAAAATGGGATCACTTTCTGTTTTTCCTTGTATTTTGCTTGTGATTAAGTACATACTCAATGCAGTTGCTTTTGCCATCTGATAATTTTCAAGGTGTTTGCTTTGAGGTTCTTCAGATGTTATGCCTTATTCCTCCAAAGGGCTAGCTTCCTAATAAGACTTGCCATGGTTAGGCTGTTATTTTGGACCACTAAGCTATGTCACTGTATGTTATTTTTTATTTCTTGATTGTGTTTATTGCACCAGGCTTGTAATATACTCTCTGGGGTCTACATGTTCTTAGATGGATTGCCTTATTCCCACTAAAGAACTTGCTGCTTATTAAGCATTTACGTGCCTTGGCTGTTAATTTGGATCACTAAGCTGTCATTGTATGCTGCGCTCTTTCTATTTATTGACTTTTGCATATGGTAATATTGGTTTATTGTAAAAGGGATCGAAACGTATTTGGTCAACTTAGTCAAATGTCTTATGTAGTGTATCTGCTGCTTTGGTCTTGTGTCTTTGCCATGGTGATTATTTATAAATTTTCTGGGGGAGTGTTGTCAATGTATGTTTCTTCATCATTACTTGTGATCCATGCTCCTCTGCCCAGCCTTCCTGTTTGTTTGCATTTCATGATTAATGTTCTCACAACCAATTAAAATTTTCATTATTTTTGTCTTTTTTCCGCCAGAATTTTGACAGTGGAATTACATCTGAAAATACTGCTCGTCCACTAAACTTCTATTATGGGGAAACAAGCAACCATGTGGAACAGCCCAGTAACTTCAGTGACAATGATATAAAGCCTGTGATAAGAGGGGCGGAGAATAGAAATGGTCCAGCTCCACCAGCTGACCAAAACTTGGATTTACCTGGACAATATGAGATGGATGCAGACAAAAAAGAACACAATGCGGAGCCTATCAATATTGTGAATGCTCTCAATGCAAATTATTTGTTTGATGAATCATACTTGGATGCACTTGGTGATCTTCCACCGAGTGAAGGATTTTTCCTGGAAGCTAATGATCTTTCAAAGCCTGTGGAGCCAGAGACCGGTGGAGATTCCTCAGGTTTTGACATGGTGGATGAGTACCTCAATTTCTTTGATGCTGTTGATGAGAACATGTCTTTTGATCCTTCTGATATCTTCGGAAGTGAGACTGCTGTTTCTGACCAACTTCCACCCCAAGAGGTAAGAATATAATTAAATGCTTCATTGCTTTAATTCACTGATTGAGCTGCACGCAGCAATTAATTTGTAACTGTATAACAGGATGTAAAGGGACAAACTGAAGAACTGTCCACGGCAAGCCTAAACCTATTAGAAACACATGGCACTATTGATCCATCTTCATCAAAGCAAAAGCCAGAGGCCATGAAATTTGATTCTGGTAAATTTATATTTCAATTTGTTTCATCGGTACTCTTTGTGCTTCACTTTCCTGTAGTCATTAAGAGATGTAAGTTTTGCAAGATAGAAATAATTCAGCTGGTCGCATTTTTGCTCACTGGTTTTTACATTTGCTTCTGTTTGTCTGTGCTCATTCTTATGTGTCTTGTTTAGGTGCAGATTTCAAATATCCATTTATCAAGCAGGCTAGTCACAGGTTGGGGAACATTCCTGCACCTCCTGCCCTTGCTTCTGAGTTCCCTTCCAAGGACGCTGCTCTTCACTTACATCCAGCATCTTCCAGCTCAATTAACGTTACTGCTGGTATGATAAGAATAGAAAACATGAGCTTAGGTGGCAATGAGATGGAATGGTCATTTGGCAAGAACGGGAATGTCAATATCATCCTTTCTTTTGGTTTGCCACAACAAGGTGGTCCTGCCAGTCTGGTGCCGATGAATAGCTTATTCCCAGGCAAAACAGAGTCGGTGGTGTCGCGAGGTTGGCTGTACTTGATGTTCTTTTGGGTCCTAATTCTCTCTGTGAGTTATAAAATCGGGACCTGTATCTGTGCCAAGTAAACCCACGGTCAATGAAGTTGGCTTAGAGATGCCCGGAATAGGGTTGATTGTTAGTTGATTCCTTATAGATCTATTAGGACAGCCTGACATCAAGATAAATCATTACTTTATGATTGTTATTTATGTTAAACTGCCAAAAATGAGGATCGGTGTGCTTAACTTGCATCATTTCATTGTGATCATACCAAATCGCTCATCATGCCTAACCTTCAAGGTTTTTATGGGGGTTCAGACATCGCACGTGGAGTAATCCTACCACACTTTTAAGTTTCTATGTTTGTTCTAAGCTTCAATTACACTGCATTAGCCGCTGCCTAAGTTGATTTACTGTCAAGTGATATATTCTAAAACAAAAGGATGGCCTACTGAATTTGTCAGAACAGGTTGATTGTTCTCCTACCTCTATGTCGATGATAACTAGCTGTAGTTCTCCTTGAAGTTACATCGGCCTTTTCGATTTGGGAATTGTCTTTTTTGGTCGGCGAATGTAATGTGACCAGAAACCCTGGCATGACGGATTTAGATATTTGTAAATTTAACCTTCGAAGTCCTTAATTCTTCAACATAACCACGGATAAATATCAGGATGCGTGGTGCTCATTTTCTACACGTAATCTCTTCTTGAAGGTTCCGGTGATCTGCTCAGTCTCCAACTAGAAAGATTTGGAAGTTGTGAGAAAGTAGGCAGTAGCATGCACAAGCACACAATGCATGTGACAAGCAGCTTGGAAGAACACGGAATCGAAGTATCTTTACAAATCCAGGATGGTCTTAATGTGGCTATCGGAAGTTTGAAGCACTTGTTCTCGACATGCATGACATTCAGAAATAGAGAGGCAAAGTACTTGTGTACCTTGTGCACTTGAAACTTCCGGTGACAATATATTCACCAAAGGTAAAGGGTGGAAAGAAATGGCAATGGCCATCTGAGCTAGATGGCTACAAGACCCAGCAATAGCAATGATTTGTAAACTGAAGGTTATCAAATGGACTTCTACTACCAGCTAAGGTTTTTTGGACCATTTTGAATAACGATTAACGATGTGTCTAATTACGTTTCCCCTGGAAGCTTTGTGTCCTCTGGTAAATCTCGGAAAGCAACACCCTGAAAAGAGCAGGGCCGTTAGTAATTGATGCGGCAGAATCAGCACAAGGAAGCAATGATGGGGTAATACATATACCTCTCCTGTGAGGTGAGCTACACATCTCTTCTCAGGTAGCAATTCAGCTTCAGTCTGCAAAATGACAGCTTTGCATAAGAAAAATGGTCCTTGTGTCTAGATTCTAGGTGACCACGAAGGGTCTGAATATACATTTCTAGAAACAATCAAATCATAGGAAACCATCTTCTTGTCTTCGGAAGTTGATGTCTATAATCACAGAAACATTAATGAACTTGTAATAAGAGATTATATGAGAACTAGTTGCACCAACTAGACAACTTATTTAACATACCAATCTCTATAATCCATATGATTAAACATGATCAAGATAAACAGACATAATTACATTAAACATAAGCATATGCACAAATATTATAAAGGGTAGAAGCATTTACAGCTTCGAGATCGTATGTTTGGCAGAAAACACCGAAGCGTTCAGACTTGTTCTTGGCTTCTTCGGTCTGAACTGCAACTGGGGCTGGAACTTGACTAATAAAAAACGAAGCAAAAGGTAATATCAACTAATTATGAGTGCATCAAGAAAGCAGAGAGAGAGAGAGAGAGAGAGAGAATATTAATTACTTGACAGAGCAAGTGATTTTGAAGTTTTGGGCACGAGGGATTGGTCTAAACGAGCGACGAAAGTGAAAAGAGGGACTAGTTGATAAATGTGAGAGCTGTGAGGAGTGTAAACGACTGCTTGTCTTTGTATATTTAGCAGTAGCAGGGGATGTGGTTTGCTCTGCCACGGCCATGGTAGCAGAGAAGAAAAAAGTAATGGGAAAAAAAAAAGAAGAGAGAGTGAAGGGTTCGGAGGGAGAGGAACTGAAGAAGAAATCAAGAACAAAGTAGGCAAAGAAAGAGAGGGGGAGAGAGGTGACGAGTATTTGAGGTGAAGAGTGAGTAGTCAAAGGCCATGCATATGGCACTTGGCTATAAAATGTAATCCATGAAATCTACTTCTTGATAATAATCATGGGCTTTGGTATGGTTATCCTCCATTTGGTGTGTCTGCTGCTACTTGGATTCCGCCATTTGAGAACCTTCAAACTCGCCAACATATAGCTTGGCTTCAATTATATTCTCATTTTCATCGAAGGATGTATTGGTGAGTCATTTTTTTGTTTGTAGATACCATCTTTATTTGGGGAATTGAATTGGTGAAAGATATGTCATAATTTTGTTCGCATTTCATAAATGCTCTCACCTATGAGTTGCATGAGATGTGTTTTAGAGGTATATACCTTAATGACAACAGAAATTGGACCGAAAAGAGATAAGAATACAAGCTAATTTTTTTTTCAATAATAGTAAGAATACAAACTAGCACACAAGCTTTCTAAAGCCAAATGATATACAATAATAGCCCAGCTCACAATCTCCCAGCTCTTAATGAAAACAGAGCTGTATATCATTTTGCAACTAACAAATGATAAAGGAAAAAAATCCCCGCAATGATCATCGTGCATGATCCCAGCCAAGTTGCAACTGATGAGAACCCAATTTAATTTCTCAGTTTTTAGCAACCTAAACGAACACATTCAAATAAAAATGTAAGAATGAATCCCAAAATTAAAAAATACCCTACGAAGTACAAAGGTAATCACTTGAACAAAACGAAGAAAAATGCAAAATTTTGTTGAGATATTGGATGTATTTTGAAAATCATATCTTAGAATGTAGTTGCCTACCTAAAGGAGTTGGTTGAGAGATGGTATCAGATATGAATACACGATATTAGCACCATTCTGTGAAAGATGTCCAGCGTCCCAAGAGATTGACAATGCAGGATTTTCGCATTTTTTCTAAGCAATTTGGCCACACATGTGACCATCCAAGCAGCATGCCTTGAACAAATTATCAGATCCCACAGTTTCTACAACATGAAAAAGAAATTATCACGATTCTGTGCATTCAAAGTTTGGATACATTGAGGTGAAATATTAGTTCTTCCATGTTTTTCATAAGTCCAAAGGCATGGAAAAGATGCAGAGCAAAACAACTTTGAAACATCTCTGGTTCGACACTTTATAGTTTCATGTCTTTTCAATGTACTGCAAAAAATTATTTTTAATAAAAAAAACAAAAATTTTAGAAACACTGAGGGCACTCAGCCGTACTAAAAGAATCTTCTTACTTTTGAGTTTTTCTATTTTCTCTTTATTACTTTGTTAGACCAAATTCCCCTCAAAATGCACCGGTCCAGTTTCTTGGATTAGGTCAATTCACAGACCCAAAATTAAGGCGATTTCATACTAATACAAAACTAAAAATTTACAAAATGAATTTCATTCCTGAAAAAAATTCATTATTTTTTCTTGCATTTCACAAATGCATTTACCCATGAGTTGGGTGAGATGTGTGTTTCGGAGATGTAAGAGTAAAGAGTTTATTGCCTGCGCTTTTGTTGTGGGTTGTACCCAGCTTTTTTAGGATGTAAAAAAATAATATCTAAACTATAAAAAATATCGAATATTATTATTAAACTTGATATAATAGTTTAATTTTGAAAAGTTTCAACCCAACTTTTAAATTAATTTATATTTTAAATTAAATTGTTTAAAAGTTATCTCGTTGTTATCTTATCAGTTAAATAAATTTTAAAAATCAAATAAAAAAGGTTAAATTCATCCTAATTAGTCTATTAAATTCACAACTCGAGTTGTAAACTCTATTGAATTAAATTATTATTTTTTATTATATAATAAAAAATATAAAAGATAAAAAAAAATATAAAAACTGATTCATAATCAACTCAATAATGAATAATAAAATTTAATAAAATATCAATATTAAAGCATGACATTAAAAAAAAAAAAAAAACTCAAAAAATCACTAAAAAAAATCATGGGCTCAAGCTAGAGACATGCTAGTGTGCTTGAGCTGTGTTTTTTATTTATTTATTTTTGATAAGGAGATAGGTTTTTCATCTTTTTTTTTAAAAAAAAAACAGATATTATTTTTTAAAAAAATAAAGATAAATGACAAGTCTTCTATCGCATAACAATACAAATTGTTGTGCTCAAATTTCGAACCCATGACGTTCTCTACTCATCACCACCATGCGTCAACCAATTCGGCCACTCCACAAAATTTGTACGGGGTAATTAAAAATATATTAACCTAGTTTTTATATATACAGTTAAACCGACCCAAGTTTGACCCCAAGTTTTCTAGTTGTATTTAAAATGAAATAGTGACAACAAAAATTGAACCAAAAAGAGACAAGAACACAAACTGGCACACAAGCTTTCTTAAGCCGAATGATATACAATAATAGCCCGACTCACATTCTACCACTTCCCAGTTCTTCATGAAAACAGAGCTTTTATATCAATTTAATAAAAGAAACAAATGACCGAGAAAAAAAATTCCCCATGATGAACATTGTGCGTGATCCCATCCAAGTAAGCACATGATGATGCCATATTGTTTATGAGAACCCAATTTGATTTCTCGATTTTTAGCAACCTAAAACAACACAGTCAAATAAAAATGTAAGAATGATTCCCAAAATAATATCCTGCAGAAGTAATCACCTGAACAAAACGAAGAAAAATGCAAATTTCTTTAATATATTTGAAATTAAAGCGTATCTTAGAATCTAGTTGCATACCTAAAGGAGTTTGTTGAGAGATGGCACTAGATATGAATAAACAATATTCGCACCATTCTGTGAAAGATGTCCAGCATCCCAGAAGATTGACAATGCAGGTTGGTCGCATATTTTCTGAGCAATTGGGCCACACATGTGAGCATCGAAGCAGCATGCCTTGAACCGATTCTCAGATCCCACAGTTTCTACAACATGAAAAAGAAACTATCATGATTTTGTGCATTAAATGTTTATATATATAGAGGTAAAACATTAGCTCTTCCATGTTTTTCCTAGGTCTAAAGGCATGGAAAGGATGCAGATCAAAACAACATTGAACATCTCTGGTTCGATCAACACTATATATTTTCATGTCTTTTCAATATACTTGGAAGCACCGAAGAACGCATCTTAATTATGCAGAATAATAATAACAAATCACCTTTGTTTTCGTCAAATAATGCTGACTCGATGGCACTATAAAGATCCAAATACACAAATTTGGCTCCATTGCTCTCCTTGTTCAGAATTTGCAGTGACTCTTTCAATAACTTGTTGTGCGTACTCGATGCTTTGTTCCAAGTTTTGTCACACCTTCGAAGCGTTTCACTATACATGCCTGGAAAGCATCCCCTTGGAGGTGTCCCAAATATTGCTATCTTTTTCACTCCTAAAGCACGAATTTCTCTTAGGTTCTTTGTAAGCAGATCAACAATTTCTTTAGTTTGATCGAACACATCCTGTTACGAAAACAGAAAAATATGCAGCTTATTTGAGAAAGGGCAAAAAAAGAAGAAAGTAAACGAGTCGAGGCACTTACGTTCATGGTGCCTTTTTGGCTTCTAGATTTGTATATATAATCATTGCCAGTGTAAGACACCAGAGCAATAGAATTTCCAAGATCAGCTTTGGTGTAGACTTCTCGGGCAATTTGTTCCTTAAAATTACGCACTTGGAGTGTCATTGAGTAGTTATTAAATGACACGTCGAGAACACCGCTCCCTCCACGCGCAAAGTTCATTCCATCCTGTAGTTCTGATTTTGATGCTTTGTCCCTCTGTGCATAAATCACGGGAGCTCGTATATGGAGAAACGACGCTGCATGTATTAAAAAGTCCAAAAGTAACAAATAGATGAGCAAACATGGAGATCGTTAAAGAATTAGTAAACGTTAAGTGATTGGTTTTTAAAGTGTATACTATAAAACAATCTAAAATCATTAAAAAAATAGTTTTTAATTTTTTAAAAAACACTGCTTGAAACCAATTACAAACAATTTCTAAATCCGGTCTAAATTTAATTTAACCAGCTTAACACCAAGAAATTTAAAATAAAACGGTATAATTTTGGATAAAAATAATATATTCTGGTTGATAGGATAACGTAGTAATTCGTACTTTTTTTAAATCAAACCAATATATGCAAGTGAAAATCAGACAATTAAGTACCTATATAATCCGTCAACATAAGACCATCAGAGGTCTTGATACCCATGTTTCCAGTGTCTACGAACGAGTCTCCGATGACAAAAAGCTTTGTTTTTTTGTTCTCTTCATGTCCTGCAATTCGTAGGGTTAATTTCTATGTTCAATAAAGAGTAGCAGAAATACATAAGAAAATTTTGAAAGAAGAAGAAAAACAACTTCAAATATAAATGGTGTGATTAACCTGTGGAAATAGCAACGAGGGAAAATAGAAGCAGAAGAGCAAAAAGTTTCCCCTTCATTTCCATTGAAAAGGAAATAGAGAGAAATCTGTAAATGTGGGTGAAGTTTTGAGAAAGACATGGTCGGGTTTTATAGGCATGGCTTTATGGTTATGCACAGCTCATTGACAGGGTTTCCATGTGAGTTGTGAGTTTTCTGGAGACAATCAAGTTAATGTTTCTTGATAGTGTTAGTTTTACCTTCCTATTTTTGGTGTGTTACATGTTAGCATCCATTGTCCCAACAGCTCATGAGTAATTACAGTGTGTTCCACTCAAAATTATGAGTTAATGTATTGGCAAATTAAGTATAAACTGCCAACTAAACATGATAAGTTTGTCTTCTTCTTCTTCTTCTTCTTCTTTTTTCTTTCTGTCTTGTTAGTTTTGATCAACATTCTGTTCGAAACAAAAAAAAAAATGAGAGAAAGGAGAAGAAAGGAAGGAAGCTTGGTCCCACCTTTTTGGGCAGGCAAGTCATATGATTAAGGTGAAACTATGTTGATTTGGTTTATTAGGTAGTTTTTGTTAGTGTGGTACGAGTGCAGGGAGGAACTGGTGTCTGTTTTTTTTTTTTAAGTGAATCTCAGGATATTATTAATTACTACTAAACACTATAAAATTTTCCATGGATGTAGCATAACTTAAGGAGAAGCTCTTGCTAAGTTTTTGATGTTTCTACAAAACTCCATATCATCTAATAATGGAATTGAAGCCCAGCTTCGAGAAGTATGCAGAGATGACATAGCCTGCTCGCATTGGTTCATGATGTCAGACAAGGTTGAAGAGCCAAAGCCCAAGTCTCTTTATGAGCTTTTCAATAATCTATTGAGGTGCAGAAACCAGGGGTTCATGTGTCAAACCCCCACTTGGGAAAATAAGAGGACAAGAATGAATTTTTCAAGACCTGGTCAATAGCCATGGGGTTTTGTGATATTGATCAGTGAGTGTTTTCATCGAAGCTAGCTTGTATACTAGGCGGCAGCAATATATGAACCTTTATGGGTAAAACAAAGTTTCATGGTATATGCTAAAGATAGATTATTCCATGTCTCTTTTATCAGCAACGTAAACACGAATGTTCGACTTTCAAGATACCATGATACCTGATTGTATCTTCCTTGACAGCTAATACGCCAATCGTCAATGTATTTACCAATGTTGATTATCTGAGTTCAGACGCGGTGACATGCATTAGTCCCAATTAGCAATTGTTTATGTAGACATCATGCAGCAGATGGTTCAGTCCAGGACATTTTCAATAGCTTTTCAAATTTCATCAAGATGCCTGCTGAAGAATTGTGGACTAGTATCATCACCGAGAAGGAAGCTGACAATGCTCAATCCAAGAGTGGTTTCAATCCAAAAACCGGAATTTATCACTCTTTACATCAACTTGGAGAAAATCTCCAAATCCCCACTAGACATGACTTAGATACGTCCAGTTATGTGCTATCCCAGTTCCCCCATCCTGATCATGCTGAGACTAAAGTTGCACTTGTTGATTTGGCTACCAACCAGCAAATCACCTATGCTCAGCTTCATCGATCTATCCATGCCCTTGCATCAGGCTTGTACAATGGTCTTGGAGTCCGAAAAGGTGATGTGGTGTTTCTTCTGTCACCAAACTCAATCTTGTACCCGACAATATGTCTAGCTGTATTTTCCATTGGAGCAATCCTTAGCCCTGCCAACCCAGCTAACACAATATCAGAAATTTTGAAACAAATACGGGACTCGGGTGCTAAACTTGTCATCTCAGCACCAGAGGAGTTGCATAAGTTGGTTGAAAATGGAGTGCCTACACTAGTTACAACTCGAGAGTCAAATGACGATTCACTATCTGTCAAAGAACTAATTGAATGTACTGGTCCGCTTGAGTTGCCACAGGTCAGGATAACTCAATCAGACACTGCAGCTATACTATACTCTTCAGGTACTACTGGCACAAGCAAAGGTGTGATATTAACACATTCAAACTTCATAGCCATCATGACCCTCCTGAAATGGTCAGTCTATGCAAGTTCATCGCAAAATGACATATTCTTGTGCTTCGTCCCAATATTTCACATCTACGGCCTTGCGTTTTTCAGGTTAGGATTATTCTGTGCTGGAATTACTACTGTGTTGATGCAAAGATTTGATTTTCAAGCAATGCTTGATGCTGTTCAAGCTTACAAAATTAATAACATTCCTGCAGTGCCTCCAGTGATACTTGGGCTAGTGAAACATGCTAACAAAGTCAAGTGTGACTTGTCATCTTTAAGAAGGGTGGGATCTGGGGCTGCCCCATTGAGTAAGGAACTGTCTGACGAGTTTAGGCAAAGGTTTCCATGGGTAGAGCTAAGGCAAGGATATGGGCTAACCGAAAGCTGTGGTGCAACAACCTTTTTCATCTCTGATGAGCAGGCTAAGGCACATCCAGCTTCTTGTGGAAGGCTCGTGCCAACTTTCAGTGCTAAGATTGTAGATACTGAAACGGGATCAGCTTTGCCACCTGGTAGAAAAGGAGAGCTGTGGTTGAAGAGTCCTACTATAATGAAAGGGTACTTGGGAAATGAGGCCGCTACTGCTGCAACATTTGATCCTGATGGTTGGCTGAAAACTGGTGATATGGGTTATTTTGATGAAGATGGATTTCTTCATATTGTTGATCGGATTAAGGAGCTGATCAAGCACAATGGGTATCAGGTATTTCAGAATACTCTTTCACCAGTTCTGCTCATCATGTTTTTGCGAAAAGCTTAGCTCTTCGAATGATCCAGAACCAAGCTCCTTTCTTTGTCAAGTTTGGGGGTTCTTTTAACCAAAACTGTCTGGTGCTAAATGCAGGTGGCTCCGGCGGAATTGGAAGCTATTCTTCTGGGTCATCCCCAAGTACTTGATGCAGCAGTTATACCGTAAGTTGTCTTTCAGTGTCTCTCTCTTTCCCTCTTTGATCTATCAGTATTTATTAACACATATTTTGCAGTGTTGAAGATGAAGAAGCTGGACAGATACCAATGGCATATGTGGTGAGAACAGCTGGTTCTGAACTCACGGAAGAAAAAGTCATTCAATTTGTTGCTAATCAGGTTGATCTGATAGCTTCTCCCTCTTACTTCAAGCAGACTCTTAAGATTTATTTCTTCTGATCCTGTTATATGAAAATCTTAGGTAGCCCCATACAAGAAAGTACGAAGAGTGGGTTTCATCAGCGCCATTCCAAAGTCTGCTGCGGGCAAAATCTTGAGGAAGGAGCTTGTATCCCACAGCCAACAAGTTATCTCAAAATTGTAACTTTCCTCCGTTTTTAACTTGATACCAGGCCAGGAAATGGTGGAGCTGTAGAACTCTCAGGCAGAAAGGACTTGAAAGAGAGAGCATAAACACCTCAGATAAAGATCAATAGAAGAAAATAGTCATTCAAACTTGATTTTTTTTTTCCGGTTCTGTACTGTGAGCTTTGGATAATTGCATATCTATGTATGATAACGTAGAACAGAGTGATGATACCTGATGATGAAATAAAATGCTTTCGAAACCTAGGGTCTCTTACCGTCATCATCTTTTGCTGTTGAAGTAGAACTCGTAATGTAAAGATCATAGCCATTTCCCACCCTGAGGAGGAAAATTGGAAGGCTACTTGTGATTCTCAATAACAACGTCAGATCTAGAAGAAAAATGGATGCTGTGGGTTAAATTTTACGGATGCTTTATGATGTTTTGTGGATATGTATATTTTTGCATTTCAAAAACATTTTTGAAAAAATTTAATTTTTTTCTTACTTTAAATAATTTATTTTTGTTTTCAGATCTTGTATTAATATCAAAAATAAAATAAAAATATTATTTTGATATATTTAAAAAACAAAAACACTTTGAATGCTCTACCATAATCATCTTGCAGAGAAAAGTCATGCAGTATTACATGGAACTGCTTGCCACCGGAAAGGGAAACAAGTAAAACGTTGGTTTTAGAAAGGCATCGCCAGAATCAATTCCCTTCCAAAGAATTATATGATATTGTTCTCCATAAAATAAATAAGTTCATAAAATAAAAAATATTTGTTTATTATATGATATCCAATGAAATTTATAATGTACTAGGAGAGAATAATTCAATTCTACAAAAACAAATAAAATAAGTGCATGTGTGGGATGGGGAAAAAATCAAACAATTTACCCGTTTCACAGAAAACAACGGTGCGACTGCACAGACTACTGTACCCGTTTCAAACTTAAACCTCCCAAAAAAACTCTAACAGTGGCCGAGGATTAGCACGCATTGGCCAAATACACACAAGCTATTTGTATTAGCTTGAGACGGCTATGGCTGCTAAAATTTTGGCACAATTTTGAGGCTTTGGCCTTGAACAGTTCGATGATTTGCTAGTTTAGCCAGCTATCCAGCGCCAGACACCTCCAGAACCTTGTCTTTGAGCTGCACTACGCTCTATCTCCTGCTCCAGTGCAGATTTCTGTCTTCGAAGTAGTTGTACTTCATTCTCTATGGACTGCAATGATTCCAGTATCTTCTGTAACTCAGCAATTTGAGCCTGGAAATTACAATTAACCAAAGTAAACCAGATTTAGGAAAAGGGAATCAAAGTCCACGCAATAAACCGGTCAGATCACCACAAGATGACATAAAAAGGTTAGCAGAGGGGGAAAAAAAAGGGATAGCAGGAACAAGATGAGAGAGAGGGGAGCACCTCAAGTTTAAAGCATCTTGATCTCTCAGCAGCTAGTTGACCTTGAACAGAATGGAGTTCCTTCAAAAAAAAAAAAGAAACAGAGAGAAAGAAAGAGAAACCAGAGAGAAAATGTTATTAAAACTATATATTACCACTTAATGAAAGAATGTGTTCCCTAGTACAAGAAAATAATCATCAAGAACATACCTTGGACAGTTCTGCATGAGTACCATTAACTTCATCAACCTTTTCTGTAAGCCTAGAATTTTCTGCTCTGACTTCGGTGAGGAACAATTCCAGCTCCTTTTTCTCTTCTTTAAGTGCATCAATTTCAAATGCTAAATCTAGTTCAGAAGGATTGTTTCCAACTCCATTAGAGTTCAGATTTAAGCTGGAGAAATCTAACTTTTCAGATTTGGCTAAAGCGTATGCAGCAGTAACAGAAGCTGCAGCTGCTGCTGCTGCTGGTGACTGAAAAATCTTTGGACGTGATACATCACTTGGTTTAAGTCTCATAACAAAAACCTAGAAAATACAGGTCAATCAAGGAAATCAGGTTATAGTGAGAAAGATGGTGCATATAGGCACCATAACCAGCGCAAATGTTACTATAGCACATACCTCGTTATTGTATTTCCCATTATAGCCACCAAAGGCAACCAAATGCCTCTCTCCGTTGATTAATGCTGAGCAAACACTAAGTCCCTGCTTTTGAAATTATATTTAGAAATTTTGCAAGCATAGAAGTAACTACCACGTCAATTCAACCACAACTAAGCTAGATCAACACATTAAAGTTGATTGAGCTATCTTGGACACATAATTAGCATATAAGTTTCGTCATCATTTTAGTTATAATCCACCAGAATTTTTGTGTTTCCCAACAACTATGAATTTTCTACACGACTTAAAATTACCATCAAAATCAACTGTACAAGCATGGAATCCATAAACGGATCATTCTGGAGTCTAAAACCTACAATCAGTGAATTGATGTCTGAAACTGGGGGTTTCTTCGTCTTCTTCAAATTGATGATTAGGTTATAGCCATATAATTTAAATGAGATCCAGAATGATACACCCCGTGTCTTTAAACTGATTTTGATTGTTTTCAGTCCTTTTCAAATTATTAATCTTTGACCTATGAAATTGCTATCCATTATCCAGCTTTCCTGAAAAATGAAGATGTACTAACAATGTTTTGCTTCTGGTCCAAAAAATTTTCTAAATAAAACAGATGGCTAAAATTAAAAACTTGAGAAAGGCACAAAGTACTGACCTCACTAGCAAGTGGATCTCTTTCCTTTACACTTGTCAATGCTGACCAAGTTAGCTTAGACATATTTAACACGAGGGTTTCTGGGCAACCTGTACATCATCACCAATTGGAGGTACCAATTTTAGAGAATAGTGGTGAGCGCATCCAATGGTAGGAATACAATTAAACAAAGAAACATTACAGCATACCATTTTTGTTATCTCCACCACCAACAATATACCAGTTCTCACCAATGGTTACACCAGCATGACCAGCCCTAGGAGTGACCAAATCACCTTGAACTTCAGGCTGGGACCACTCCATCTACGATAAGAAAAGACCTTGTCATTGTTAAAAGGAGACAGATGTCTGCATCTATGGAATCTAGGGAATGCAAAATCTGTATATATTCCAAATATTGATATACCAGAGCAGTAACTGCTGCTCAGTCAACATAATTTTCTTACTACATAAAAATCCCATGCAATAAAATAAAAAATAAGCATGTCTTGGTTAGTCTAGAAGCAGCCACTGGAATATTATCACTGAATATGCAAGCCAATGTCAACACCCATAGCATGCTTCTTTTGTTTACAAGTGTCTCATGGACTAATAATTTCATCAAGAAATATTATCATTTATAGAATACACTGGCATGCTATGTATCTTATTGTGATGCCTTAGCAATCCACTTCTTGACACATATTAAACATATGCATTGAGTTTCTAGTAATTCATTTCTCAATAAATAAATTAAACATGGTAACATTTACCTCGCATTATACACGTCAATTCAATCAAGCCCACATCCAACACCTACCTCTCATCCCAAAAGATAAATAAACAGCAACACTTACAGTTTGTAAGTCGAGTACATGAAGATCATTGAAGAAGATTGAATGAGAACAGCCACCAAAGATTAGAAGGTAGTGTTCCCTGTTAATTGCAGCTGTGTGATCAAATCTGGGAGCTGGAGGTGTCTGCCTATCAAGACACAAGAAAATGATGCAGAAGACTTCTGAAAAGTTGCAAGCAGCTGGATCTAAAAGTTGAACAGACACTTACCTCGCCACTACCACATCCCAAGTCATTGTTTCCAAGTCAAGGGCATACACATCATTCAGCAATCTCCTGTTCCTATCTTCTCCGCCAAAAATTATCAGTCTAGAACCAACCAGTGTAACAGAATGCCCCCCACGGGCTACCTGAAATACACTCAAGAAATTACCAACCAAATTTCCATAAACAAAAGTGCATTTTGCCTCCTTGTAGAGTACATAACAACTTCAAAACATATCATAGAGGAAAACATGAACTCGATGAACAAGCCCAGGACAGATATATATAAAAAAAACAAGCCATTGATAAAGTCAGTTACCGGAGCATTTCCTGAAGTCTCAATAAAACCACAGGCATGTGTTTCCAGATCAATGAACCTCACTGCAAGAAATCAATGACAGAGGAAAAGATTCTTCTCAATATACATCTGCGAGCATCGCCAACTAATTTAGAAAAACATCTAAGCCCATCTCTTGAAAAATATTGTAAAGAAACAAACCTGTCATACTATCGGAAGTTGTCTTCGAATGCCCCCCAAGGAGAAGAAGTTTGTTCCCCCACTTAACCTGACACAAAGATCAATAAACTGTCTGAATGCACAACACAAATCATGTCAAAACACTGCATTAATGCATACAAAGTCTTACCATACTATGATCTGAAGTGGCCGGGAGAACTTCCTGTGCGCCATTCTCTTCACTTTTTCCACCATCCGCCTCACTTTTAAGTTTCAAACTAGACCACACCAAACCTCTAAAATCAAAAACCTGCAAAAACATCCAATCCAAGATCAAGTAAACACACAACCCACGTCGATACACAACAAGCACACAACCGGCAATATCGTATACCTGAACATCAGGTAGATACCGACCAGTACGACTCCCACCCGCAATATACAATTTCTCGTCAGCAACTCCTGCAGCATGCTAAAAATTGACAACAACACGTCACATTGCCATTAAGAAAATTATACATTCATTAATCTAGACAACTATAATAACAATAATTGATTACTAGGTTTTTGTAATTGTAACAAACATCACCTTGTACCGAGCTGAAGGTCGTGTGCCGGAGACAGGGATTGGGACCCACTGTTCATAAGGCAATTGCGAAAACCAATTGGCCACTTCCATTTCCTTCTTAAACTCCTCTGTTCCCATTGAAAACTGTTCAAGGTTACTGAAATTCATCACTTGTGAAACCTTAAACAATTAAATCCATCAGCTTAATTAATTGACTATTTAACGTTAACAAGACAGACATCTTATCAGATTGAGATACAAGGCAACAGATCCAGGATTAAGAAGGGAAATGTACCTGAATTGGATTGAAATTGACGAGGAAATCAGGGGCGTTGGTGGATCAGGTTGAGAAATATTGTGGATCTGATCAGAGATTGGACGGTGTTGATTCTTCGAGTGATGAAATGAAGAATCGAACAGACAAGCGGAGAGATCGCTTGCCGTGATTGGGAGAGTGTGTGAAAATAGCACTGTAAAAATCTGAAAGTTGTCTCTGGTGGGTTTTATAGTCTACTGCAGTACTTGCTGTCCGTATGTGTAAAGGAAAATAAGAAAGAAGAATCAAATTTTATCCCCACGCTATAATTTAAATATACATTAAGCCCTTAATAAATTATTTATTTCACTTAGGTCCTTTTCATTTTCAAGTGACTATTCGGTTATTCGAGATAGGGACGAAATGGAACATTTTTTTACATGAACAGGTTATTTGAACGAATTCATAATTCATTAACAAATATGAACAAATAATTTAATTCAAAAAAAAATAAGAATTTATACTCTTAAATCATTCGTATCAAGAATTTTAAAAACCTTTTTTTTTTAATTGTGGATAGAATTATTAACGTAAATATAAACAATATATTAAGATAATAAGTTAGAGATACAGAATTAAAGTCAATGGGATTATAACCTGGAACCTCAATTCAAATTTTTATTACTCAATAAATAAATTTGATTTAGTTTGTCTCTCTAAAAGTTTCACATCTTTTTATTTCAAAAAAAAATAAAAATCCTGGAAAAAATAAAAATAAATAAAATTATCAATCTCAAAAATTAATTTTCTAAAGTAAACAAAATTAAATTTTTCCAACAGAACCTTAATTCATTTTTGTTATTATTGAATAAATAACTATTATGTAATGTGCTTTTCCAAGAGTTTATAACTCCTTAGATAAGTTTAAAACCAACATAGACAAACTAAGACATGAAATAAAGGGAAAACAATAAAGGTGCTAAACAAAATATAAAAAAATAAAATTAATAATATTAATGGAAAAAAATAAAAACATCATAGATGAAAATATATTCTTAAACCAATAATAATAACTAAAAAAAGTATCACCTCTCTGTAAATTCACATGCAACAACTATACAAATAATAAAATTATGAGTGATTATTTTCAGTTTGATTTAGTTTTTATCTGAAAAAAATAACCAAATCAAATTTTTAAAAAAAAAAATTGGAATCAAAGTCATCACTTGCAAAGATAAAAAAAAATTATTTAGGACCTGACCTCAGAGCTAGCCAATGAAAATCTATAAGTTATTTTAGAAGAATCTAACAGAAAGTCGTTGCAATTATAGTTATTAACTAGATCCAGTAATTTAATAATATGAAATTTAAACTGGATTTTTTTTAATTAAGACAGATCCAGTTAAATTAAAAAAGACTCAATAAAAATTTATAATTCAATTGACTTGATGAATCTTAAGTGAAACCTCACCAAGTTAATTTAAAAAAAAATATTTTTAAAATCCCATTTAAAAACCATTATTTCAGTTTAAAAACATATTGTTATGAAATTGACATGATGGACCATAATCTAAATCTTGAACCGTGTTATTGAGCTGGGTTCGACAACTTTGTGTTTGTGTGACCTTCCATCCTTGCCATTTCAGCACACAATCCAGGCAACATAGAAGTCATGGCCCAGAAGCTATAAAGGCCGGTTCAACCAGGCCTCAGCAGAGTGGTCCAAAATGATAGACCCAGTACTGTCGAGCCTTGAGCTAGCTGGACACATAGTCTAGCAAGCCCGCATACGAACCAGCAGTCCAGTCCGTCATGTTTTCAAGCTGGATTTTCTTCAGGAACACAAACTTTTTAATCGTTCGATGTGTTGCTACCTCCAAATAACAATCTCTGAAGGCAACAAAATATCGAGTCCTAGCCCTTTTCATTTTTTGTATTTTCAGAGCAGGGTTTTGATTTTGAACTCGAAACATTTGTTCCCTGCCATTTTTCAAAAGCTTTGCATCACAAGTCTAGTTGGCCTAAAAATTTTACGGAGAAAGGGATGGATAGACCAAAGTTGTTAATACGAGGATCCCGACTGCACTGTGAACAGGGAGGAGGGGTTTTGTTAGCATTGAATGGGGCTTACAAGATTATCTAAACTAGAGAAATAAGCAATTAGTCTTATAGATACACTTTGTTTTAGCATTCCAGGCCTAAATCATTGTGGGTAAACTCTGTGCCTCCAGAAAATGGCTGTGCAAAATCACGTGAAGTATGCAGCAAGGACTGAAACATAGAATAATTTAGAAACTGAAGATGGGGTCGAATTAGTGGGGGAGAGCAGGCGGAAAAGAAAGAGGGACGAATGGTGGAAATGATAAATAGAATATGCAGGGGGCTCACAGTAGTTTGTTAAAAACTGTGCGACATATTTTATCTTCCGCGTTGGACATAGCACGTCAAATTCAATCACAGATTAAGAGAACGCAACTCTATCCTGTCTACAGGAAAAGATAGACTCTTAACATGCAGCTGAATCTGTCAGGCATGGACAATCAGTATCATGGCTATTATTTCTAGCTTTAACTATTATGAGATTGCCCAGATCTACAGTGTTTTCTTGTTATGTTCGTTCTGTAGCACTCTAGTTGAAGTTGAAAGAAAATATAATACTTAGTGATCATCAGCTGAATCTCCAACCAGAGAAAAATCAGATAAAACTAAAGCGGTCTTCACGAAATGATACCGAATAATTGGATGGTACTAGAACAAGTCGGAATCATTAGGATCCCAGTGGAGAAAGCGAGTCGCCATCAAATTTACCAGACATAACGAAGAAATCTCGGAGGAAGAAGTCGAAAGATGCCTCTGTTGAGGGGTCAACTTCAAGATCAAGATCTAAAGCCCCAGCTCCAGAGGGGGTGGGGATTCATAAATGATTACCAAATATAGTAACAGTAACGAGCAATGTCAAACCAGAGGTTAGAGTGCTTCACGAGATTATGAAGAGAGTGGATTTAGTGGAATTTCTTGATCATATTTTAATATTAATATTCTTATTCTTACAATGGGTAGCTGCTAGAATCTTTAGTTGAAACCAATCCAAACCAAACCAAACAGAGTTCATTTCCATTTTGTCTTGATCGACCGACCCTTAAATGATCCCTATGGTACATAAATCGTGAGAACTGAATTTTTTTCCTTAACTAGACAGCTTCATCTTGTTTTTGTGATAAATATGATGATCACATGACTAGTTTTTCTTCTCTCTTTTATTCTTCCTATGTCTGTTCATAATTTATAAGTGGTTCTGACCTATGATAATGGTGAAATGATCATTAATTGATCACAGAAACATGTCCTGATATCCTGGGGCCAAGCAATCCTGCTCTACTAGAGGTGTGATATCATAGCAGCATGTATTACAGGAATCACCGGGTATGCTTCAGTGGAGGAGCACTAGCGCCACATTGCAGGAATGGAAACCTTTAAACGCACTTTATTAGTTGTTACTAGAATTGTTGCATCTAATTTCTCGGGGGGGTTATAGTAGTAACTAGATAAATAAATAGATTTTATTTGAATCATATTAAAAAAAAACCAACAATAGTATACGGGAATATATATATAAAGCTCATGATAACATGAGAAAAAAAAATTTATCTAATAGCAAAAATATGATGTTATTTAATTATTAGCCAATTAAATATGAAAGGATAACATATGGTAAAAAAAAAAAAAACAAATTGGTGCGAACTAATCTAAGCCAGCACGATAAACATGTAATTTGAACATTTAAGGGCAAGTTAGCCTAGTTAACCTGACAAACTCATATTTTAGGTCATGAGATCAGAATAATTTGATAGAAAAAATTTAAAGAAAACAACAAAGCTATATTTTTTTTAAAATGTAGAACAACAATATCAAAAAATAAAATAAAATAAAAAGATGTCAATCCCAATTAAATTTTCAAACATGTGACCAAGATTATCAGATCGAAAACGCTATACATGAAAATATCATGAACCTCGATCCATAGAAAATAAAACGTTGAAGGGTGATTTGAAAAGAAAAATAGATAAAAAAAAAAACAATAGTAATTAGAGAATGAGGGTTAAAATTAAAAAGCAACAAAATTTTTTTTACAAAATAAATTAATATCACAATACTGGTCATTTACTCAGTTGTGTTTAACAAATTTATTTATTAAAACTAATTTATAATAGAAATCAATACACACATAAAATTTATTGAATAAAATTTTAAAAAAAATTATCCAAGGCTCCACATATTAAAAAAATTCTAAAAAAATAAATGTTTTTTCTTAAATTTTAAAAATAAATCTAATCTAATTAATTATAGATGAATCGCACTAACCTCCTATAAAAACAAACAGACCCAATATAATTATAAAATAAGCCAAAACAAATAGCAAAAATTATTTTAAAAAATGCATACATACATACATATATACATTAAAAAAAAAGGGTGGTGTGCGTCTATAAAGCCACGCCAGGCGCCTCATCCACCACGAAAGGTCCCGGGCTCTTATTTAATTTTTAAGTTAACAGGGGCGGGCAACATGGGTTCTCTACACGCCTTTGCTTTATATGGTTTCTGAATGTAATGTTTTCTAGATAGCTGCTAGAGATTAAATTAATTATTCAACAAATATGTTTATGTTAATCTTTTTTTTAGTTTAACGTGGGTGTCCGGGCCAGCTTGTACGCACCTCGATTAATTTCACGGGCCCTGAAGTTAACGACCATGTAAGCTTCCAGTGGTCATCATATGAGCAACTACAGGGCTCGAACCTGAGACCACAGAAGAAGCAAACCTCTTAGTCTCAGGCTCTTGTCACTGGGCCGCCACCTAGATGGTTATGTTTATGTTAATCTTGCACATCCAACATCATATGTGTCTTGTTGGAAATCATATCCTTACCACAATATGCCATTCTTCTAGAGGATTGTGACATTACTAGCCGAGGAACCTGAACAAACCCCAAGCATAAACTTTTCATATGCAAGCATACCTTTATCTAAAATCACATCATTTGAAAAAAATAATTGTTTTTAAATTAGGATCACCTTAATAATTGTCAATTTAATTAGAGGCCAATCCAAACTATATTTAAGATTGGAATTCACGGTTCGATCTAAAAGATTAACCTATATAACCCTATCAAAGTTGAACTATTTAAAAGATAAAATAAAATTGTTTTAATTTTTTAAAAAAAATCTTAAAATTACACGAATATTTTGGATTAATCCAGAAGAATCCATAATCATCCACCCGGATGCTAAATCTAGTCGTGGCATGAGTGATTGTAATAACTTTCACTACAATTGTGCTAGCTGGATAAATGAAGAGAGTATTCAGATCACTTTCAGTATTGGAGTTTGTGAAATATAATTGAGTGGCTAATCAAGAACATGCACGTAGTGGATGCCATTAACGATGGTCAGTCTTGTTATTATGATGCCTTCCACTTCTTCCAGCTCGGCCGGCCATCCTTCAGAGTCCAAACTTCAACCACCTAAATCTTACCAAACAAATCCCAATCTGTCATTACAGAAACATATGACACCACCTTAACGTTGGTTGATGACTATCAATATCGTAATAAATAACAAATCACACCGAATCACGTTGTGTACGGCACAATGTAAGTGGCTAGAAGAAGTGACTCGTTCACACTTGAAGTCAGCAATTGCAGAAGCCCATTTCTACTCTGGTCAATGATATGATGGCTAGGCTGCTGTAATTGAATGCGAGCATGCTACGCAGATGTCCATCCAAGGCAAAGAAGAAGGAAGTGAGGTGCCAGATGTCAGAGTAAGCGTATATAAAGAAAGAAGACAGACCGCACTAACACTCCATGGAGAGAATATACGGGCGGACAGTACAATGGAAACTTCTTGCTTAATTATAGGCTTACGAGATGTTCTCGCTACCTAAAGTTAGGGCTTATTTTATTGGATAGGAAAACACACGGAGAAAGCTGAGAAATTTGATGGCACCGATAGTGCTCTCGTGACTAGAAGAGCCACTGAGGTTCAAGACAAATCGTGGAAAAAAGGGTATGCATACGTGCTGCCAGGCACAACCATTAGACCAATGCATTTACAGTGTATTATTAAAATAAATTTGACATGGCATTAATGGAAGTGATGCTAATCTGTAAATGCATGGAACTAGAAGTCATGAATAATTGCGCAAGAATTGAAGGTTAACAATCAACCATCCATGTATATATACATTCCCATTAGCAGTGATCCACGAGGATGGTGTTTTCATGTGACAGAGCATATGCAGGCACCAAAGTTTAAGATTATTCACCAGCATTCCGGCACCCTTTGTCGGTGTTCTGATTCCCGACCTGACCCGGCCCAGCTTGATGGATCCGAGTCCAGTCAGTGAAAAAACTGTGTTTTTTTAAATTAAAATAATATTGTGTTGAGCTTTTTTATTCAGAATAGTAAAATCAATCCAGATGAATCCATCAAGTCCCATTACTATAGCATTAATAATAAATTATGACAAGTGTTCTACAAAATGCTATCTAACAACTATACACACACACACACAGAGTACATAAACACTGCAAAACCCAGTGGGTGATGTAAATACAAGGACGATTAATTAACAGACATCTGTGTGCATAAATCTCCGTTGTTAGTTGATAAACTCATGCTCAAGGAGACAACTGTTAACATAATCACCAAACAAGTGTTAGTGTCTGTAAATTCCATGCCTTCAAAGTAGGGTTCAAATATATATGAACAGAATGACGAAAGTGGGAAATGCATGCCACTGGTCCCAGTTCCAAATTTGTACATTTTAAGACAACTCAAGTCAAAAGTGGAGATAAAGCTTTTATTCTAGGCAGATACTGCATTAAGGCACAGACAGACAGTCCACCACATCACCGTCACCCCCACCAGGCCACCACCAACACTCACCACTAACAAAAACCCAAAACATACATTCCTTTCTATCATCACCTTTACAATGCCTCTATATATAGGGTTACCACCTTAAGCATTCTCAGTCAAGAGAAGCATCGATCGGTTTCTATATATTGAGTGACAAAAACAGAACCACGCTAATTTCTTCACTAGCTACATTGAGTTGTGAAGTTTGGAAATGGCAAGCTCAAGAGTGATAGGGGCTGCATTCTTGATCTTATTTATTCTAGACCTCACTTTTGCTGCTAGGTCACCCAAGGCAATAGGTAAAGGAGGTGGTGGGGGTGGAGGAGGTGGAGGAGGGAGGGGCGGCGGTGGTGGTTCAGCATCAGGACTTGGATCAGGTTCTGGTCATGGCTCAGGGTATGGGTCTGGTGGTGGTGAGGGATATGGTGGTGGTCTTGGAGGAGGATGGGGTGGGGGTGGAGGCGGAGGCGGCGGTGGAGGCGGTGGTATGGGGTCAGGTAGTGGATATGGTTCTGGCTATGGGTCTGGCAGTGGCTCAGGCTATGGCTCCGGCAGTGGTGTAGGAGGAGGTGGAGGTGGAGGTAGTGGTGGTGGAGGAGGTGGGGGTGGAGGCACTGGGCTAGGAAGTGGGTCAGGCTATGGAAGTGGAGGTGGATCAGGATATGGAAGTGGCAATGGTGGTGGTAAGGGTGGTGGAGGAGGAGGAGGAAGTGGTGGTGGTGGTGGTGGTGGTGAAGGAGGAGGAGCATCCGGCTTTGGTTCTGGCTATGGTAGTGGGTCAGGATATGGAAGTGGCAATGGTGGTGGTAAGGGTGGTGGAGGAGGAGGAGGAGGAGGAAGTGGTGGTGGTGGTGGTGGAGGAGCTGGAGCATCCGGCTTTGGTTCTGGCTATGGTAGTGGGTCAGGGTATGGATCAGGGTATGGAGGGGATAGTGAATATGGTTTGCCATGAACTTGAGGTCATTTGTATGTTAAATGAATTGTAGTAGAGCATTACCTGTATGCATATTTTCATGTACTAGTATCAAGCATGTTCGCTAGCGGCTGCAAGTTGCGTGCATGTGACTTATAGTCTGCATGTAATAGTACTAGAGTCAAGAACTATATATATATATATATATATATATACTCAAATTCTAGCATTCTCCCTCCTCCCCAGTTTGAATAAATAAATACAATGATTCATAAAAACAGGCTCTTGTCGCAATAAAAGGGTAATTATAAAAGACAAGAATTCCTCCCCGACAGCTGATCAGACTTTGCATGGAGTGAAAAAAACATGCCAGCAGTGGGAATCAGCATGGCTGCTGAAAATTCCATGACAGCAAATTTGCCAGGAGTGATAAAAATGACAGAAAAACAGATATAAAATTAATAAAGAAATAAATACTGATCATAGATATTATACCAAAAAAAAACTAATTGGAAATTTTTTATTCTTTTTGTTTGGTTTTGTCTTAGTTTTTTTAAAAAACTCATTATAGACTAAAAACCCACTATACATGAAATCAAATTTTATTAAAAGATTAAATTAGATTTATTCAATTTTTAAAAATGTAGAACCGAAGTGAACCGGTGATCGGTTTGAACTCCTTACACATGAGTTTACAAAAATCTAACCTCTAAGCTTTTTTTCAGTGGCATCTAAACGCCCAGGCTCCAGTTTCTAAGAAATTTTGATGGCTGAACTCTTATCTAGAAGATAATATGCAACTGCAGCTTCTGCTACATGAACAACTTAATTTGCATTGATCTGGCGTCCAAATTATAGCTTGCAATCGTTGCACTTCAAGCCTCTCGTTTTCCTTTTCTAGAGCATCATCAAAACACATTTTTGGACAGGAACAATTAAGACTTTTTCAAAGCTTCAAATTTGATTTTCCTTCATTTTCTCATCAACCAAGCAGAACTTAAGATTAACAGTTAGTACTCTTCCTTTCAAAAAAATCTAGGGTTAATGTTTCAAAATTAAGTTTATCGCAAAAAGAAACCTTAAAAGTATGTCCTGATCAATTTATGTCAATCTAAATCTTCTTTTTTCAAGTGATATTAAATGTTCTAGAATCAATACCAGCTCTTTCTCGGCAGATGCCATGGAACATATTGGATGCTATCAAGAGCAAGTTGACAATATGAAGCAAGAGCTCTTTGCTTGTATAAACCCTAGTTTGTTTTTGGATCAAGCTGTCAAACAAATTTGCTACTACATAAATTTTTATGGCATGTGCTAAGAAAAATCCAAAACATGATAAGACTGAATACGGGATGAACGCAAAAGTTATCAGATTGAGTGATGGACTGGAGCCATTGATTCACAAACTGTTGGTTGTATGGTTAAAACTCCGTTTGAGTACTAGTTTATTAGCTAAATATTCCTTAAAATTTGTGTTTATTTTTATGCAGTAGCAGTGACAGAAGATAAAATAAATTTGACTGAAATCATGGTTGCTTCAAACCTGAAATTGCGGTAGAATCATGTTTTTAAAATTTTGGAAAGAAAAATTGTTTCAAAAACTTTTTTTTTGTTTTTTTAAATCATTTGGATGTTTTAATGTAAAAATAATTATAAAAATAAAAATAAAATATTATTTTGATACATTTATAACTAAAAAAACATTTTAAAAAACAACTTTTATCAAACTCCTAAACATATCCTAAAATATTTTAAAAAGTAACTTGTAGCACAATAGCTATTGCTACCTATTATTATCCTCTTTTGTCTATCTCGATAAGATGACCTAATAAAACCCATGAATTAAGACTTGAATCAAGTTTTAATTTGAACTGGTTTTCATCAAATAAAACTCAGGTTACTCAACGTGTTAATTCACAACCTGATTGATTTGGATAAACTGAATCTAAACCAAACTGGATGAAAACTATATAAAAAAAAAAAGCATTATTTTCAACAAAAATGATAGATCCTGACTCGTTGATCGACTCTAATTAACTCGACAATCTGTTATTGAATCTTAAATCTAACAACTACATTGCTATCCTCTCTGTGTCGATCCTTTATTAATCAATAGGAAAATCATTGTTGATGATACCAAGTATTACTAATGAGAGCATGTATATCCATGAAGAATCTTCTGATCACATTCGTTAATGGAGTTGGTAAAAAAGAAAATCAAAGAGCACATGCACATAATGGCTGCCACTTGTAAGAAAATAATGGCTTCCACTTCTTTCCCAGCTGGCATCCTTCACATCGCAAAAATTCTCCCTAACCAATTTATCTCCTGGTCAGTATGGTGTTAAACAAGCATCCTCTTAAAATCTAATCGCAGATTTGAGAGAAACAAAGGATAGCACCTTTAGACCTATTGTTGCACTACACACAGACCTGACCAAGCTGTGTATTGTATAAAATACAAGAAGTTGTGATTCGTTTACTGTACTTGAAATTCAGTAAATTGACGATAGCCCAATTCTTTTTTCCTCGAGGAAATGATGGCTAGGTTGCTATGATTGAAAGCAAGCATGCTATACAGATGGACACCCTAGGCAAAGTAGAAAACAGTAATGTGCCAGTTGTCAGTATAAGCGTAAATCTAAAGAAAGAAGACAGAGACCACACTTGGCATTCCATGGAGAGATTGGGACCGGGAAATTTTGGTTGGGAAGTTAGTGGGTGTCTGTGGCCTAAGATTTTCAGGATATCCTGAAGAGTAGAATATGGGATTGAGAAGTTCATTGGGAGCTGGAATACGTGTAAGCTTAGAAGGAGTTAATCACACTTTGTACTTATGGCTTATTCTATTGGACAGGAAAACATATGAAAAATACTAAAAAATTTGATAGCATAGAATATATAGTGCTTTCATCAATGGAGGCACCAAAGTTGGAAACTACTGGCATTTGACAATGCCATGTTTTGCTCGAGGAAAAATAAAAAATAAAAAAAGGATGTGATGCGAGGCACAGACATTAAAGTAAAGATTATGGCCAATTAAGCCACTGAAACTTAATAAAACATGGCATCAAAGGAGGTGATAATCTGAGGGTGCATGGTACTGAAATTCAACTTGTGCAAGAATAGAAGACTACTGTGTATATATCAACCATGTAGATGGCCTAACATTCCATTGTAGTAATGCAAGGATAGTTAGTGCTTTCATGCATCAAAACAGGCACCAAGTTTTAAATTATAAATCAGCATTCAGAAACTGTTTTTTAAGTACACGTCTATTTATATTCAATGATGCCCAGTGTTCTTTTATATGGGAAAAGAAGATGAGTCCTATTCCAAGTCCACCAGCAATAAGAAATTGACTGGACAACCCAGTTTGTCGTGCAAATTTAGACCATTGTGAATATACTTGAAGAGGTTAAACAGACATCTTTGTGCTTAAATTACTAGTATTAGTGGATGCATTGATGCTTAAGGAGACAATTGTTAGCATAAATCACCACAAGACCGTTAGTGCATGGATATTTCATGTATTAAAATTTGAAAGTGGAGTTCAAATTTGAACAGAATGATAGAGTGGGAGATGCAAGCCATCGGTCCCATTTCCAAAGTTAAATATTATAAGACACTTCATGTCAAAAAGTGGGGATAAATCTTTTATTCTATGCAAACAGTGCATGAAGACTGAAACAGATCCACAATACCACCACCGCCACACCCACCACCAGCACCCCCCACTAAACAACCACCTAAATCACACGTTCCTTTCAATCATCATCAAGACTAGCAAGTGATAGAAGGTACTAGCAATTTAATAAACTTTTCAAAAACAGTGTCTGGTAACCTTGGCAATGCCTATATATAGGGTTCCTACCTCAAGCATTTTCAGTCGACAAAGCATATTGGTATTTTATATAGTGAGTGACACACAAACATATAGATATATTGTGTTAGTTTCATTTGGAAATGGCTTTGAGGGTGGTAGGGGCTGCGTTTTTGGTCTTGCTTATTGTAGACCTCACCTTTGCTGCTAGGATACTAAAGGCAACTGGAGGTGGAGGTGGAGGTGGAGGTGGAGGTGGAGGTGGAGGTGGAGGGCAGGGAGGAGGTGGTGGTGGCGGTTCAGCATCAGGACTTGGGTCAGGTTATGGTTCCGGGTCTGGGGGTGGTGAGGGATATGGTGGTGGTAGTGGTGGTAGTGGAGGAGGAGGAGGAGGAGGTAAAGGTGGTGGCGGTGGTGGCGGCAGCGGTGGAAAAGGGTATGGTTCTGGCTATGGGTCTGGTAGCGGCTCGGGCTATGGTTCCGGTGGTGGGGTAGGGGGTGGCGGAGGTGGAGGTGGTGGAGGTGGAGGTTCTGGGTCAGGAAGTGGTTCGGGCTATGGTAGTGGAAGTGGTTCTGGATATGGAAGTGGAAGTGGTGGAGGCAAAGGTGGGGGCGGTGGAGGAGGAGGTGGTGGTGGGGTGGGCGGAGGAGGAGGTGGATTTGGTCCTGGTTCAGGCTATGGTAGTGGATCAGGTTATGGGGAGGGCTATGGGTCTGGCTATGGCGAGGGGGGATATGGTTTGCCATGAACATGAGGTTACATTTTCGTTTAGATAGCACCATCCAATCAGTCATTTGTATGCTGAAATAAAATTGCAAGAGCTCACCCATGTATGTTGGCGAAGCGACTGCAAAAGTGCATGTATGTCTGTTGACCACCGTTACTAAAATCACTTTTCATATTCCATATATGAAAGAATACAGTTTTTTTATAGATAATCTCTCCCTCTCCCCTAATGAAATGTGAATATATCGTTTCATACAAAAGGGATTTAATCACAAAAATGGACTTCAAAAGAAAGTTAAAGAACAGAGCTTGAACTAGTGAAAATTGAAAACTTCCTCCCAAAACTCTACTGATAGTTGAGACTTTGCATGCAGTAGACAAAAAACCATGACAGTAGAGACTTATAATTGCAGTAGAAAAAAAAGTCACAAGGGAAAAATTCAGCCTCAATACAAGGCTGCTAAAAAGAAAACCTGCGTAAAAATCTGACCTGGTTAATGAAGTCCAGTCATCTTCGGTATTGGAAACTACTACCTCTCTCTACCAAAATGTCACGGTTTAGGATCCTTCACCAGAGGCGGCCAAAATGCCATTAGAAGCTGCAAAATGAACTTTACAACCAAAGGACCACCTCAGGTCCGTTCAACAAACATTCTAAAAAGCTAATTAGATTGTCCTAATAGTATTGCATACAATGGTGACTTCTTAGAATCAGTAAAGTCTAAAAAGCGATGCAGAATCAGAAAGGTCTTACAGGTGATAAATAATGACAACCATGTCTGGTATCAGCATTCAAGTACTTACGGTCTTCAAACAAGCTTAGATTTCTTGCACTACTAAATATATTGCCAAAAAAAATAAGTTTCAGTGCTCAAGCCCATCCATAACAAAGAGATGTAGCAGAAATTGAAATGTCCAAGGAAATGGTTCAGCAAATTTCCATTTTAACTATAGCGAAGTATCCTTTGAAAACATATCAGACGTAAAACATGTAATAATTTAAAAGTTACAACTGTATCAAGGAGATAAACATGGGTAAATCTAATAATCAGACAAGCTAAAATAGCCTAATCCAACAACTGTTTCCAGAAACAGAATTTGTACCCTGTGAAGGATTTCCTATAGAAACCTGAAGAATCATTCCTTCTTCCTCCTTCCATCACAGATTTTGAATTGCTTACTAAATTCAGGGAACACCAAATAAACAAAGAAATTGCAAGGTCCACAGAAAAATTTGCAACGAGAATAATTCAGAATGCTCGATGGCTAATCTGTCTCCCTCTCAGAAGCATAGGATACCTTCTGCATTATCATGTCCTCAGCAGCACGGATGGCCCTCTGTGATCCGGTGATTGTAATTTTCCTGCAGAATAATGCAGAAAAGAACAGAATTGAAACCCTTGTCACTTCAGAACACACTTTTGAGGAGTAAATTGATTAACTCAAAATCCATTCCCGTACCTATCAGTTGTTCCAGACATGAAATCACCTCTGTCAGATATTTTTAGCCTGGCTCCACTAGTCTGCCAAAACAGAGTACTATGCATTAGGGGGGGAAGCAACACAAAGAATATATGGATCGTTTGTTGTATAAAAACCTGGCTAATTTCCATTATATTTCTTCCTCCACGACCAACAACCAATCCAATATGCTCATCAGCAACACCAATGGTCACAGAATTGGTAATATCATCCTGTAAAACATCAGAAGGCTTCTATCAATCACAATCAATTTACTCTTTAACAATCCCTACAGCATATGAATGTTTTCAGAACAGCACCGAAACATATAGAGATATTAATGATAGAATTCCAATGTGAAGAGGTGGATCAGCTAGAAAAATAATCTATGATGGATATTACAATACCCGATTTAGGATTGGTATCAAACTACCAACTGTAAACCTTACACAACCTGAGAGAAACATATATAAAGGACATGAGCACCGGTATGTGTTGCCACACAGACAGACTTATATGTGTAGAGTAAGCCTTTAAAGGAAAAAAATTTAGAGTATTAACTAAATAGGCCAAAGATGCGTGACAGGATGTCTGTGTTTGATTACTGAAAAATATTTCTAATCGCTTAAACTTTATAAAAACTCAGCAAGGCAGCTCAAATGTTGTGGGGAAACCTAAGGACAAGGAAAGGAAAAGCCAACTTGAACTGAAAAGGCTTATTTCATTTCATGAACATGCAAGAAGATCAGCTAGCAAAGAATAATCATAAGCGAACCAGCATAACTGAAAAAATCTGTTCTAGCACTCCAAAATAGAAGTAGTAACTATCAAATTCTTACTATGGAGACTGCATTAACACCAGGATACCCGGTTAAAGCTTAGAGAATTATAGAATAGAATAGGATGAACCTTGTTATGCTGAAACTTTACTGCAGCCCCATTCGGCCCATGGTTCATTGAATTGTACGCTGCTGTAGCAACATAAGGAAGCACACATGCATATTGAATACCGTCAAAACCAGAGAAGAAAACACCTATTCAAGTTAAAAGAATCTTAAAAAGTACCAAATTTTAAAAGAAAAGGTTTGAATAGAACAAATTTTCAGAAACCTCAAGGAAACCATGCCACATAACCTTTTTTCAAACAACCAGAAGTTTTTCAAAGATAAAATAAATAGCAACCAATTAACTGTGTCAGATTGATAGAAAAACAAAGTCAACACTTCCTTAATGATGAATGCGGTAAGAAACACATGATCCTGATTTGATAAAAAAAAACCTCTAATACTAGACATCAGTGGTACCTTTAGAGTCTGGTAGGTGAGTTAAGACTAACAAGTTGCCTAAATCTCGCCAATTTCCTAAAAGATGCTTATGGAGAAAGAACCCTTTGCACTAGTGAAAGACCACAGCATAATCAGCAAAGCACAGCTACTTGAATACAATTGCGCTTTGAAGTCATAACAATAAAACTCAATGGACATTCAAATCTTTCTCATAAAATATGCATCTGAACAAAAAAACAAACTCAAACTCTAAATCAACCCTCCCCTGACACTAATTATCTTTTCCATGGGCACCCTGACACAGTTTAGAACATTCCAAAATCTTTCCCCAGGGTAAAGCAGGGAGGAGCTTTACATCATGATACTGCCATTAATCATTGGGATAACTAAGTTTATGAATTCATAAAGAACCAATAAAACGTGATAGGAAAAAAAAAATGTAGAGGTGAAGGTAGAAACTAGAAGCTTTTTCTTCCAATAAAAAGAGAACATTACTGAGTAAGAAGTTAATGGCAATAGTCACACCTGCATATGAAAATGGAGCATGCATAGTCTGCGAGTAATGAGGATCATCGGTTAGCTTAGACAAAATTAAATCAATGGCATGCATTTGCTCCTCTAGAGTTCCTGTTACTGTAACCAGCCTATCAGTCAATCCAAAAAATTTGGTATCCAGAGGAGAAATCTTGATGCCAGCATGGGACTCTTCAATAAATGACCTGCAGTAAAGGCAGATATCAGCATTATACACTTCCTCCCTCTGATTTGATTTGAAGGTAAACTTCTAGACAATCTTACAGGAAACAAAATAAGAAATTAAAATTCCCCATTTTATGTCTCACAAGAAAAATAGTTGACAGCCATAATACAAGAACAAGACCCAAACATAGCCTGACAGAGCATCACAATCAGCAAAGACAGGATGAAAAACAAAATAAAGGACCAAATTTCATGCATTTATAATACATATGTATGCACTTTATGCATCTAGCTAAATTGAATGATTAAAGTTCCATGTGAGTTACTATAAATTCAACATTCAAGTAAAAAACAACAGAAGTAGCTCAGATGGTGTGGCACATGAATCAGAACGCATAAACTGAGGTCTATGTCCAAATCAATGCAATGCATAATTCTTGGTAATGGACTGATGCATCCATAAGCTTGCCACAGCCCTCAAACAAAGGGGATTGCAGATTCCTTAGTACCAGGAAATATACATCGATATATAAAATTTGTATTTCATTCCAGGGATGGAACTCTGAACACCAAGGAGGGTTGCTACAGTTTCTCATAAAGTTAAATACACTTCCTCACAGACCAACATTAGTGCATTGCTTTGAGACAGTTAGCAACATCTAACTAACTACATCCAAATAAAATTTCCAGGTACAAAATAAATTATATAATTCCTTTTTTTTACTTTTCGAGCCCTCGCCTAAATGTATATTGTAAGAAGAATATAAAGGAAGTTTTCGTACTTTATAATGGACCCTCCTTTCCCAATAATGCTACCACAAGCACTATTTGGAACAACCAATCTCACTCTCATTCTTGGTTCAGCTTCATCTCCATCTTCAGCGGGAATCTGACCAACAAAACAAATTAACAGCAGAAAACACACAGCATATCATATAGACCAACCATATGTCACAATAACTACCTCACTGAGCAATTTAGCAATTATAAGTTCCACGGCCTTCAACACATCATCAATTCCTCCAGATACCATAATTATCCTATCAGATGTTCCCGGAAAAAACTCATAATTTCTCGACAACTGAATTCTCGCTCCAGATTGTGACTGAAAATCAGTAATTGTTGCACCACCCTTTCCAATCACAGAACCAGCTGCCGCATTTGACACGAGAAACCTGGTATAAGTCGGCTTCTCTTCTGAATCTGAAAAAAAAAACGCAAATATTAGAACCGCAGGACCTGAAAGCAGGGAAATTAATTTCAAGGTCAAAATTAGACTTTAAATTTAATTTTCCTTCATTTTCCACAGCTTCCTCGCCAACCAAACAGAACTTAAAACTAAAAATTCCTCTTCTCAGAAATCTAGGGCTAAGTTTTCAATTTCAAGTCAAAAACATCCAAATTTAGCAAAAAATAAATAAAACAACCAACTCCTCATAGCAGCCAATCCTAGCACAAAATGTAACCTAAAAATACAATAACAAAACCGCTATCGTTTATTCATTGTGTGGAAAAATAATTTTAAAAAAAAAAGAGCAGAAAAACGCTCGTATTAGATCAGAGAAACCTGAAGGCGGCGATGCAGGCGGTGGAGGAGATCTCTTCTGCGGTTGCTCCGGTGATGAGACGTAAGACGACTCCGTCGATTCCATTTCTCCTTATCTTCTAAAACAGAAACTATCAAATTACTACACAATAGATAAATAAATAATCAATAGCTGGAACTATCTTCTAAAATGCGCGTAGAGGAAAAGAGAAAAAGAAAGAGTCACCGCTACCTTTGGTAGAGGTTTTTGAAGGTGCCTGTGCCTCGTGGTATTTGTAGAATGAGAAATGCAGATTTACAACTCTCTCTCTCTCTCTCTCTCTCTCTCTCTCTCTCTCATTTATCCATGGTGGTTTCGCTTCTAGATTGGTTTTCGCCTCTTGTGTTTTTTTTTTTAATTATTGACCTATTTTTGTTTCTTTTTTTCCACGTAATGGCCCTTGATTTTTTTTGCTCAGCTAGCTATGTACCGCGCATTTCCCCTTTTTTCTGCCATCCGCTACACTTTTTACTTTTTCTACGGATTTTTTACCGTTAGGGTACACATGAAATGCTGTTACTGAATTGTGAGCACTGTACAGCTGTACCTAATTTCAGTATCAGAAAGTGAAATTATGGATGCTACCTTATTTATTTATGAAGCTAAGTACCAAGCCTTTACCTCTTGTGTGCCCATAAACACCCTGTTGCAGCCATAAATCAATTTCTCTGCCCCCTCTTTCCCTTTTTTTTCATGGGACTAGAATAATCTTAAAAAAGTAAGCATTCATAAATAAATATATAAATAAATAAATAAATAAATAATGTCATTTATTCTGAACTAGTTGCCCAGATGGAATTTTTAAACAATATAACTTATTTATAAGATGGGTTAATTAGATTAGAGAATACATGAAAATTATACTTTTAGCCATCATCCATTAAGAAGTATTGTAGTGGAACCTATTTTTTATTTCAATCATGGATATAAAGATATTTGATTGATTAATATATACTAAAACTTTGTATAAATTTGTTGAAATTTCATCTTAAAATTTTAGTTAAAAATTAAAATTTATATTTTTAAAAAATTTTATTTTTTTTAAATGACAACTATAAAAACTACAAAAACGTATTTAAAATAGAAGTTTCTTTTGTTTTTTAATAATCACCTTGGTTAAATATGAACATGTATATGGGTTTATTCAGGACTCAAGGTGCATGCATACATGCAGTTGGCCGGTGCAATTAATGTATACATCGAATATGAATATGTATGTGGATTTATTTATATTCAAATTCGAGCTCTAGATTATTAATTTTAATGGTTATTAGAGACTTATATAATCATTAATTTCAGGGCTCGTGGAGATTAATCGAGGTATATATAAATTAATCTTAATATCCCCATATAAATAAATAATAATAATAATGTATATATTAAACGGATGTGGAAATGGAGACTATCTGAAAACCATGGGAACTGCAGTTTCGATATTTCCACGATTGAAAACTGTGGTTCCGTGTAGTTCATGAGAACTGAGATTCGTTCTCCTCCTCCCCGTCTCTCCCCCGTCGCCCTGTGCCTAGTTGCCATCGTAATTTTTATTACCGGTGTATAAAAAAGTCTTGCCGATTTTTCCTGGTCCATAAAGTTTGCTTTAAATCCCATGACAATTCCTTTAATTAATTATTTTGTTCAATTCGATTCATGCATAGTTAGGCACCGTTTAATTTTTAAAAAATAACTTTAAATTATTATTTTATTATTATTTTAACATAATAATATTAAAAATAAAAAAATAAAATTATTTTAATATATTTTTAAATAAAAAATATTTAAAAAAATATTATGTGCAATGTTTGTTTTTCAATTTAAAAAGATTTTTGAAAAAATTTAAAAAAATATTTTTAAAAAAATTAATATTTTTTAGTGTTTTTAGATCATTTTAATGTATTAATTTTAATAAATATTTTTAAAAATAAAAAAATATTATTTTAATATATTTTTAAATAAAAAATATTTTTAAAAAAAACACAATCATTTTATTAAAGAGACCCGAAATAGCCGCAAACCTGCCAAACATACTGTAGCTATGTACAGCTTGTTGAAATAAATAAAAGGACTTGATATTTGAGTGGAAAGCAATCGTTTGGATCGAATAACCAGGGTCAATGGTAACGGACGATCGCGAGTTTGGGCAGATCTCGCATTGAACGTGGGCAAGTAGGCATGTAGCTCAAACCCCGCAATATTTAGTTATAAACTAGCTAGTTGACTTAGCAGGTCATAATTTTTTTCTAAAATACCTTTAGGTATATAGGTTATTTAGAAAAAAATCAAAATATAAATTAAAAAACTCATATAAACATCTAATCAAATAAATTAATAATTATTTATATAAATAAACATAAAAAAAGTCATTAACCATATCCAAAAAAAAAACTGGAAAAACTAATAAATTGATATAGACCAGGATATTTAACATTATAATATGGGTCATTTACCCGGCTATTCTAATAAATTTATTTATAAAAATTAATTTATAATAAAAATTGACACACATATAAAATTTATTAAAAATAATCAAAGGAAAAAAATTATATGCAAGGCTGCATATATTAAAAATATTATTAAAAAATAAATGCTTTTTATTTTAAAAAATAATTTCAATTTATATAAAATATTTTAATGCATAACTAAAAAAATAATTATTATTTAAAAGAGACTCTCGAAACAAAATATAGAAGAGGAGGAATACTGATTTAGATATAATTTAAAAAAATTTAGAGAAAAAACCATAAAAAAGAATCGTTAAGTTTTTTTAAAAAAAAACAATTAGAAAAAAAAAAAGCAAAGGCCAGCCCGCCTGGTCCATTTTGTCAAGGCTCGCGTGATTGAACTCTTAATTTTATTTTACTTAGCAACTGGCGCGGACAACTATGATTTGTTCATATTCAGACCATTGTGGTGGCTGAAAAACTGGGGCTTAAGTTGTTTTGTCCAAGAACCTTTTTTTCACCCAAAAAACCTATTAAACATCGTAAGAACCGTGATAAACCAATTTATGGCCTTAAAAAACTGAAATCAAACCGGATCTAAAAATCAACTCGAGCTCATATTAGTTTTTTCACGAATTTTAACGTTACAAAAACACATAATATAAATTTCTCTCGTCAAATGAAACTATTTGACATAAATATAGTTCATTTTGGTGGTCTAAATCTGTGTGAATGACACTTTTCTCTCTCTATTTAAATGCATAACTAAAAAAATAATTGTTATTTAAAAGGGACTCTCGAAACAAAATATAAAAGAGGAGGAATACTGATTTAGATATAAATTAAAAAATTTTAGAGAAAAAACCATAAAAAGAATCATTAAGTTTTTTTTAAAAAACAATTAGAAAAAAAAAGAGCAAAGGCCAGCTCGCCTGGTCCATTTTGTCAAGGCCCGCGTGATTGAACTTTTAATTTTATTTTATTTTGCAACTGGGGTGGACAACTATGATTTGTCCACATTCAGACCACTGTGGTGGCTGAAAAACTAGGGCTTAAGTTGTTTTACCCAAAAACTTTTTTTTCACCCAAAAAACTTATTAAACATCGTAAGAACCGTGATAAATCAATTTATGGCCTCAAAAAACTGAAATCAAACCGAATCTAAAAATCAACTCGAGCTCATATTAGTTTTTTCACGAACTTTAAAGATACAAAAATATCTAATATCAACTTTTTTTATTAAATAAAACTATTTCACCTAAATATAGTTCATAAACAATCGTTGTTTTCTCAACTCACTTACGGAAAAATATCAGAAATTATTTATCTACTAGTGCTTCCCTTCTCGACTTATTTGAAAAGAGTAGAAGAATTTTGAAGTTACTTTTGGCAATGCGGTGGGAAGCTATTGAAATTGTGTTTTGTCTTGATCATGGTTTTAAGAAGATTTATTTGATCAACGATAATTTTATATGGTTCCATTATAGATTATATTTTGAAATTTTAATTAGGAAAATGTTATAATTTATAATTTTTATAAATTATTAACTTTTTTTAGTTTGCAAATACAAAAGCTATCATGACATTGAACAATACACATTCAAAATATAACTTTTTATCTAAAGAAATGTGTGAGAAAAAACCAGGATCTTTCGGTATTTTTATACCCGATCCCTCTAGACATTTACTGAGGAATTCTAGACCCTTCATTGCACTTCTAAGCATAGTTATTAGGGTGGAATTGATTTAACTTAATACTTGGGTTGTGAATTGGATGGATTAAATCAAATTAATCCAAACTTTATTTTTTGAAAAAAAAAGTGTCCCACTAATCCAACCTGGACCATGTTTAATGTGACTTGCTAAACTAGTGAGGTCTTGCAACCATGTTTGGAAGGTAGCTCCTTTAAATATTTGTCCGTTAAATGTAATCAATAATGTGAAGTAAAATGTTTTTTTAAAATAATTTTTGTTTTGAAATATATTAAAATAATTTTTTAATTATTTATAATACAAGCATATCAGAACCATAAAATACATTTAAAAAAATTTAATTTTTTATTTTTTCAAGACAAATGTAAAACAATATTTTAAACACAATAACAGAGGCATAAACAATTCACTTACCCCTCGGTGTTTTTATAAAACCAACTCTCTTACACATACTGAAAAAATTGGCGCTTAAGTGCCTTTTCAAGGCTGGGTGTGTGTTTGGGCAACGTGTAACCATCATTTTATTAAACTTTGATTATTTTTTTAAAAAAACTTCAAATTATTTTTTTCCAGGCCCAGTGTGGCTACGGCCACAGGAAGTTTAACATATCTTTATTTTTTTTTATTAACATTGAAAAAATTATGGGTAGAAAATATTTATTTTTACTTTAAAATATATAAAAATAATTATTTTTATATCAATATAAAGATTCAAATATAAAAAAATAATTTTAAATTAAAAAATTAAATTTTAACAAAAAATAAGATTGAAAATAAAAAACAAATACCCTAAGTATTATGCAACAGTACATTTTTGTTTTTGGACTACAGGATTTATCAACAACAAAGTTTTTATTTATTTATATTTTTTAATTAATATAGATGTTCGGATCAGCTTATACGTACCTCGACTAATCTCACGGGCCCTGAAGTTAACGACCATGTAAGTCTCCAATGATCCTGAGGTTTGTGGAACTCGAATCGATGAATTCTAGAAAACAAATCTAGAATCTGACCAGTTAAGTTATACCTTTTATAATTTTTATCTATTTATTTATTTTGAGTTGATGATAGCACCGAACATCATCTCTGCACGAGGTATTTATTTCACAGCGTCCAACATTATCCCTGCTCCAGGATTTTTTTTTCCCCACAGCATCCATCATCATCTCTGAACAAGATACAGACTGGGAGAGATGCACCGGTTGAATTGTATTTTTTAAATGTTTTATTTTCTTTTAAATATTTAAATAAATAAAATTTTAGTTTTTTTTTAATATTAAAAATATTATTTTCAAATAAAAATCAGCCTGAATATATAATTCTTAACACTACTTAGAAGAGATTAGGTTTTAAAAAATAACAGGGAAGAGAGCTTTCTTTGAACAAGCGATTTCACCTGCAACTTTTCTCGTCGTTTAATATTTTTTTGTTAGTTTAATAATCAACTTGATTACGTCGAATACGCGTGTACGAGTTTATTAGAACTCAAGGTACAAACATGTAATTTTGGCCGCTGGTTGTTCCCAGAAAAGTTTCTTATTTAAAAAGTAAATTTTAGAAAAGTAAATTATTTTCTGATATTTGATAATATATGGAAAAATAAGTTAGAAAACACTTTCCAGTGTTTGGTTATATTATGAAAAATGAGCTGAAAAATAACTTATTAATGTTTTATTTTTCTCAAGTTTATTAAAATAATAAGGAACAAATCTTACAAATTAAAAGGTTGAATGAGAATGAAATTGAAAAAAAATATAATTTCATAAATTATCTCAAATAAAATAAATAATAATCAAAATAATAGAGATCAAATCTAAAAAAAAAAGATGAAGAAATTAAAATAATAATAATTAACATTTCATAAATTATTTCAAATAAAATAAGTAACAATCAAAAGAATGAAGACCAAATTTGATTCAAAAAAAATTTGAATAAAAAAAATAATAAGGGAAAAGCAATAATAATTATAAAAATGAGAACCAAAATTAATATAAAAATTAAATTTTAAGAGATGAAATTGAAAAATAAATATTCAAAACAAAATATATATAGCAATCAAAAGTTTGAGGACCAAATTTGATATAATCAGCAAATAATATGATATTTTTAAATTTTTCACAACTTCCGGAAAGTGTTTTCCGCCCAAAATTTACAGGAAAACACTTTCCTGTAAACCAAGCCAAATTTTTCTTTGGCTGGAAAGTGTTTTCCGTTGACCAACTTTTCCAATGACAAACAAACACATGAAAGTTTGGAAAGTAGTTTCCCGAAAATGAATTCCGGGAAACAAACATAGCCTTGGGCAGTACAATGTAATATCAGCACGTGTTCAATACGATGGTGTGAAGTATTTTTTTAAAGCTTTTTTATATAATGTAAAAAAATTATTTTATACATATATATATATATATATATTATTTTTAAAAATTAATACATTAAAATTAATGCAAGGTATTAAAAAAATATATAAATTCAATGTTTTTAAAATTTAAATAAACTTTTTAAATACACACTTTTTTCATAGCTAGATATACTTTTAAAATACATGCTAACAAATACCAGACAGGATTCAATCTATTTGATATGGAATGATATGGAAATGGGAAGTACATGGAAACCATGGGATTCAGTTGAGATATTTCCACTGTTGAAAATTGCCTCTTCTTGGTTGTGGTTATTTTTTAAAGTGTTTTTCATTCTAAAAATATATTAAAATAATATTTTTTATTATTTTTAAAAAATTATTTTTGACATCAGCACATCAAAATGATTTAAAAACATCAAAAATATATTAATTTAAAATAAAATAAAAAATAAAATATATTTTTTTTTCAAAAATACTTTTAAATACAATATCAAACAGGGTCTATGAAAAATGAGCATTCAAAATAAATAAATAAAATTTAAATTAACATATCAGCAAAAAATTCATATGAAATATCATATTTCTAGATGTCATTATTTTAAATTCTAAACTGTAATTTTTAATTAATCTAGTAGTTTAAAATCATAATATTTATTTAAATATAACATTTATGAACCTTGATATGAATTAAATAATTTTAATTAGCATGACGGTTGATACATGTAACTTCAATTAAATTTTGAAATGATTTAATCTAACTACCTGCTTCGTTGCTTCGTGAATGAGAAGTCATGAGCTACGTAATGAAATTTGCAAGTGTTGAATGGTTATTAATACGTCACACTTGCAAACTAATTAAAGGTGATTAAAAATATAATTATAGTTGTTTTTTTTAAAAAAATTTATTTAAATATGTATTAAAATAATTTTTTTTATTTTTTTAAAAATTATTTTTATATCAATGCATCAAAACAATTTAATTACCTAATTTTATTTAAAGCACAATACCAAACATCATCTTGACATGATTTACCTAATAAATTCTAGCCACGTTTCATGTCATGGAAGTCTTGTATTTTGAAAGTGATGTTGCAACTTATTATCAGGAATAGAGTTAGTTTTCTGTGATTCAAAGCATGATATATTTAAATATTATTTTTTGAAATGTAACAATTATCTTATTATTTCTAGTAATAATAATATTTAATAAATATCATATCATGTTTTAAAAATATGATAAGATAAATATATTATTTCATTAATTTTTTTAAAATAATACTATTATACTAATTTTTTAATTAACAGTATCAATCAGTGAATTTTATTAAATTAGACGACGTTGTTTCGAACAGTAATTGGACTTGTAGTATGTGGATAGCAAGATCAAATACAGACATTATTTGTTTACTTATTTAACTCCTCTTTCATCTTTTTTTTTCTAAAAATATAAATTTGGAGTGATTTTTTTCCAAGCCCTCTTCTATGATAGATTTTACCCATGTTTTGCATCACTTGAAAGCAGTGCTACCATGATCGAACAGGGCGACGCTAGTGAACTGGATAATCGACCATTGAGTTGATTTCATTTTTAAATTACAATGTTCAATCATGGCAATAATAATAAAAAAAGATGTTACCCGATTTATAAAATTATAGTAATTTTATATAAAATAAATTAAAATAAGTTAAGAACTTCAATTTCTAATCAATATTAAATGATTGGACTGGAAAAAAAATATAAAAAACTATCTAAGTTAATTCGGATTAACCTGTCAAGTCCGTAACATGTATCATGAAATTGGGATAGCCTTATAAAAAAACAAAAAAAAAATGAAATCTGGTTTTTAACAAATCAAGCGTTGAATGATGAAACTGAAAAATGATAGATTAAAAAAAAATCAAAAAATAAACAATTCAAGTAAACCATGACTAACTTATTAAACTCGCGACACAAGTTATAAAATTATAGTAACTCTATAGAAAATATTAAAAAAATTACAAAGCTTTGTCTTTATCAAATCAAGTGTTGAAACACATAAGAAAAAACTTAATCTAAAAGGTCATAATAACTCTATTTTAAGGCAGAATAAAAAAAGTTATGAATATTAGTTTTTAATTAACTTAATATTAAACGGTAGAATTAAAAAAAAACTAGAAAAAAATAAGCCCAGGTCATTGAATAGTGAAAATAAAAAAAAAATCTATAAATATAAATCAGGTCAACATATCAAACTCATAAGTCTGGTCATAAGATAATGATAACTCATCTAAAGTAAATTAAAAAATACAAAGCCAAATCTCCAACTAACTAAAAGCTGGATGATGAGATAAAAAAAAAATCAATTAAAAAAAGTACTAAGAAATCCCGACACAAGTCAACTAGGGCCAGTGAGGTCTTGTTTATTTTTACGTTTTAAAAATGTTTTTGAAAAAATTTAAAATTTATTTATTTGTTTAAATTTTTTTTTTTATATATTTTCATATCATTTTGATGTACTGATGTCAGAAATAATTTTTTAAAAATAAAAAAATTATAACGATGTATTTTCGAGTTAAAAATACTTTGAAAAGTAACCACTCTTAAACACCTTCCAAGTTAAACTTTCAACTTGAGTTATATAATTGAAATAAAATCATATAAGACAAGTAAAAAACACTATGGAGATTTATTTTCAACAAATTCAATAATAAATATTGAAACCGATAAAGAAAAACCAAATCAGTGATACTGATATATCACCCAACACAAATAAAATAAAATAAAAATTGTATAGCACAATTCTAAAAAGCAACATGACATCAAACATCGATTTAAAAAAAAAAAATTAAGTTGCTGAAGGTTTAAACGAAAAAAACAGATTAATAATATTTTATGGATGTGATTTCAGTAGTTCAACCATACTCTCTAATGTTTTATTATTCAAATAGACGGTGAATAAAAGTGTTTTTTTTAATAATATAGTTATTTTTATGAGATCCTCTAATCTATTTAACCCACCTTAAAAATAAGTTATAATGTTTAAAAATTCCATCTGGGCAACTAGTTTAGAATCAACGACATTATTTATTTATTTATTCTGAATGCTTAATTATTTATTTATTGAAAAAATTAGTTATGTCCCATATAAAAATAAAAAAAAAAGGAAAGAGGGAGCAGAAAAATTGATTTTTGGCTGCAAGAGGGTGTCCGTGGGGACGTGGGCACACAAAAAGTCAAATGCTTCACTTGACACTTGACAGTGCTGTACTGGAGTTGTTTTTAGTTTTTACGTGAACAGCTGACTTGTAAAGTATAAAAATAACTTGGGTCACTCTTAAAAAAATTCTAAAAAGAAAATTAAGAGAAAAAAATGAAATCAATAAGAAAATTATTTTTTCTTGTTCATTTTATGTTTAAAAATTAAATGTTATAAAAGTTATTTTTGATATAATCTACTAATTCTATCAATTTAAAAATAACTGGAATGTTTGTTAAAAAATCTGAGGATAAAATATAAAAAATTAATTTTGAAAAAAAATGGAAATAAAAAATAATTTATCTGGGTTGAAAAAAGATATTCATTAACTTTCTCACGTTTTTAGTAGAGCAGGGGGAGAGATGATGACTACAAGTGTATTTTTCTAATCATTCAGTCCAATTAATCCACGTTGTAAATAAAACCTTGTTTATTTGATGAAAAATAACTTTTTAATATTTTTTTATTTGTTTGTTATTAGAAAAATTGATTAATGGAAAACACTTTTCAGTTAAAGAAAAATTTAACTTGATTTTTAGGAAAATATTTTTCTTTATTTTGGGCAGAAAACACTTTCTAAAAGTTATGAAAAATTTAGAAATGTCATATTATTTGCTGATTATATCAAATTTGATCATCAAACTTTTGATTGTTATATATATTTTGTTTTGAATATTTTATTTTCAATTTCATCCCTTAAAATTTGATTTTTATATTAACTTTAGTCCTCATTTTAGGATTGTTATTTACTTTTATCTTATTATTTTTTTAATTGACATTTTTTATCTATCAAATTTTGTTCTTATTTTTTTGATTGTTACTTATTTTATTTAAAATAATTCATGAAATTGTAATTATTATTGTTTTAATTTCTTCATCTTTTAATTTTTTTATCTGTTAGATTTGATCTTTATTATTTTGATTATTATTTATTTTATTTGAGATAATTTATGAAATTATATATTTTTTTCAATTTCATTCTCATTCAACTTTTTAATTTGTAATATTTATTCCTTATTATTTTAATAAACTTAAAAAAAATAAAATATTAATAAGTTATTTTCCATAACATAACCAAATACTAAAAAATAATTTCCAACTTACACTATCAAATATCAAAAAATAATTCACTATTAAATTTTTTTTTTTCCAGCAAATAAGTCTTAAGTTATATTGTCTGAAAAGTTCATCTGGGCAACTAGTTTAGAACCAACCACGTTATTATTGTTATTTTTTGAGTGCTTTCTTTTTAAAAATCAATCTAGTTCCATGAAAAAAAAAAAAAAAAAAAAAAAAAAAAAAAGGAAAGAGAGGGCAGATTAATTTATTTATTGCTGCAACAGAGTGTTTATGGGGATGTGGGCACGTAAGGCAGATGCTTGGTCGTAGATGCATAAATAAATAAGGTATCATCCATGACCGCTCATTTAAAATCCCCACAAACCCACGTCACCAATCCGCGTAACCCTAAAACCAACCGTTCAACACTCGCCACCTCTCCCAAATAGCACATCACAAGCCCAATACTTATCAAAACTATCAACACACCACCTGTTTACCATGGAAAAATGATTTTAAATATACATTTTACCGCAATTGATGGATTTGAATTCAGCCGGATTTAATATTTTTTTATATAAATTTTTATATAAAATATATATTTATAAAATCAAGAATCAATAAAATATCAAAATAATTAAAAAAATTCAAATAAAAACAAATTATATTGCTCAATTAATAATTAACAAAAAAATAATTGATGAAATTAAAAACAAAAGGTGAGGAAACAAAAATAAAATTGTAATGCATAGAAATTAAAGAAAAAAGGGCCCAATCTCCTAGACTTAAAGGGTCAATGGTTCACGAGCTTCCATAAAAATTCCAGACGTGTGCCCCTGCAATAGCTCATGCATAAGGTGCATGTGCAGGAGAAAAAAAGGAAAAAAACTAGATTAATCTTAATCAGTTCACTTAAACTTGCGATCATGTCATAGACTTCACTTGTCTGAATTTTTATTTTATTATGTTATAAGAAATAAAATAATTGTTATATTTTTAATATAATATTGAAGGAGGTGAGTTAGACGGAAAAAACCATGTCAATAAACTCATTCGGCACGGTATTCTAAATGATCTCTCCAGCTCAAAACCTCAAGAGATGGGCTCGGGGTCTATTCTTGAAAAAATAGTCTTAACCCATATCACGGGGTCACTTGGACAGATACATCAATCATATACCGTGCATTCGATGTATTTTTCACCGTGTATTGCTAATTTAACGTCGAAGGATCTTATATTCTAAACAGTAGACTTGTTTTACGGTTCCCATCATCAATTATAGGGGTGGGAAAAAAGCTGAAAAACTGATTAAATCAAAAAAATCAAAAAAGAAATAATTAAAAAAACCGAACCGAAAAAAAACCCTGATTAAATCGATTAAAATTTTGAAAAAATCGGTCGGTTTGGTTCGCTTTCGGTTTTATAAGCAAACAACAGAAAAAACCGAACCAAACCGAACCGAATCCAAACCGGAAAAAAACCGAGCCAAACCGGAAAAAAACTGAACCAACCGGAAAAACTGAGCCAAAACCGCAAAAACTGAGAAAACTGAGCCAAACCGGTTTGAACCGGTTTCGTTTTTTTTCTAAAAAAATTTCAATTTAATTATTTTTTTTTGATAAAAACCGAATCGAACCGAAAATAATCATCCCTATTCAATCCACTCTCAAAAGGTCACTTTCGAATACCTACCCATCAATCTTTCGAGGCCTAAAACGGAGGCCTCGTCAATAACCAATCCGCATAGATATTTGTTGACGATTTTCTAGTCCCTCCGGTGCATTTACAAGGATAACTTCTCCAGCATTTGTCGAGAAAGATTTCAATGCTTGCTGGGGAAATCTCAAGACTCTTGATGCTTTTCCAGGCCTAAACCTGTTAGAGATTTGCTTTGAATAACTTACAATTTAAATTTATTTACCAACTTAATTCGGATAATTCCATTTTTCTTTTCGAATAATGCTCACACTGTAAAATATAGAAAGGAACACGTTTAAAATTTAGAATCTTTCCTCTCCAGGGCTCAGTATTTTCACAAACCCAATTCCAAGCCACTTCCCGCTACACCCTAACCAGCCCGCGAAACCCAAAAATCAAAACCCAATCTCTAACCGTCCATTTAAATCCCCACAAATCCTACAACCACGTCACCAATCCGCGTCTTCCCGAAACCAACCAATCAACACTGACCTCCTCTCCCTATATAACCACATCACAAACCCTTCGTTTTATTAAGTCTTAAGAAAATCACCTGCTTACCATCTCCTAGCCAAAAAAACTTTCACTCTCTTTTCCAGGAATTCCAAATGGCTCCCAAGGCCGCAGAGAAGAAGCCGGCTGAGAAAAAGCCAGCGGCGGCAGAGAAAGCCCCAGCGGAGAAGAAGCCAAGGGCAGAGAAGAAGATACCCAAAGAAGGAGCGATTGACAAGAAGAAGAAGAGGTCAAAGAAGAACGTCGAGACCTACAAGATCTATATCTTTAAGGTCCTGAAACAGGTCCATCCTGACATTGGGATCTCAAGCAAGGCAATGGGTATCATGAACAGTTTTATCAACGATATCTTTGAGAAACTCGCTCAAGAGTCATCGAGGCTTGCAAGGTACAACAAGAAGCCTACCATTACTTCTCGGGAGATCCAGACAGCTGTCAGACTGGTTTTGCCTGGAGAGCTTGCGAAACATGCTGTCTCTGAAGGGACCAAGGCTGTTACCAAGTTTACCAGTTCGTAGGTGGCCATGTCTAGGGTATATGAGAATGTTTTGTGGGTTTTTCTGTATTAGTCTTTCATTTTACATGTAAAGGTTTAGGTTCTGATCTTAGTGGAAATCAGAAGGAGCCCCGTCGAAACAATGAAGCTTTAATTGCCGGCTTAAATGCTTAGTGGAAATAATATTTCAATCTCTTGACTACATGGCTTGTTATTATCGATTCAAAACCTCACCTTGAAACAGCAAGCTGAATGGCCAAGATTTGAATGAACTGGACACAGCATTTTCTTAATAATAAACAGACTTGATCATAACTTATGCCTTTTTGGGTCATCGAGGCCCTTCCACTGCCAGTGCTACTGTCGATAACCCAGCCTGGACTCCTCTTCAAGTTGGAATTCATCAATCTACACAAGGATTTGATCGCTCTAAAAGGCCGAAACCATCTCCGACGTCCATTAAGTCCCTCGCCAATCCAACCATCCACGCCATCTATCCGCGGCGACCTAAACCTAACCAATCATGCTCTCCCAAACTCTCTATATAAATAACCGAAACAAGTAGCCCAATCCACTTCACCAACCCTCTGACCGAAAAATTTTCAATTTTTTCTCTTCCAATTAACAAAGGTAGTCCCGTCTTCTCTAGAATCTCGAAATGGCTCCTAAGGCAGCTGAGAAGAAGCCAGCAGCAGAGAAAGCCCCAGCGGAGAAGAAGCCAGCTGAGAAGAAGCCAGCAGCAGGGAAAGCCCCAGCGGAGAAGAAGCCAAGAGCCGAGAAGAAGTTGCCTAAAGAAGGAGGAGCGATTGACAAGAAGAAGAAGAGGGCAAAGAAGAGCGTTGAGACCTACAAGATCTATATCTTCAAGGTTTTGAAACAAGTCCACCCTGATATTGGGATTTCAAGCAAGGCTATGGGTATCATGAACAGTTTCATCAATGATATCTTTGAGAAGCTTGCTCAAGAGGCTTCAAGGCTCGCTAGGTATAACAAGAAGCCCACCATTACTTCTCGGGAGATCCAGACTGCTGTCAGATTGGTTTTGCCTGGAGAGCTTGCGAAACATGCTGTTTCTGAAGGGACCAAGGCTGTCACCAAATTTACCAGCTCATAGGCCGCGCTAGGCTTTGTTGGGTTCTGGATTTGGGTGTTTTGTAGGTGACATGATCTATGAAATAGCTTTTCTGTTGAAGCATAGGTTTAGGTTTTAGTGGATTTGATGCAGGAAGTTTACTCTTCATCAAAGAAACTTGAATCTTGTTCATAATTTTTCTTTGATTACTGGGTTTGAATGATGTTGATTCCTGCTTGTGCTGTCTCATTTTTTATTCAATTCTTGTTTTGATTGATTAAGGTTAGTTTGGGTTTGACGATTTCTGTTTTAGTTTTTCCCTTGTGGTTTTGTTCATTTCTGGTATCTGTAGAATTGTTTTACATCGTTTTGTAGGAGATGTTTTGTAGGTAGTTGTTTGACTGGATCGAGTTTTTGCTCGTTTTCGTTTAAATTTTGTGGAATTACCTGGTAATCTATGATGTCTCTCGAATGGTTTCAATTTCATACGGAGAACCATTGGAAATGTTTGATTTAGATTCTGTTTTTGTACACCGACGAGCTTCCTTCTAATAACACATTGCTGAAGGCTGGGTAATCGGCCTGATCTGGTTGGGATTAAGAATTTCAATGGAGCTTCGTTGGTGGGGTTTAGAAACCTTCGAAGTAATTCAGCAACCTTTTAGTACTGGTAAAGGTGCCTGATAATCATCAGAGGCTGGGACTGGATCTAGCCTTGTGGAGCTGTTTATGGGGTGATCCTTCCACATAACTTGAATCAAGATAGTATTGGGTGGGAAATAAATCTTAGTGGTGAGTATTCTGCAAGAAGTGCTTGGGTTTCATCAGAGTGGGAAAGGCAGAAGGTTGAAGGACACAAACTGATTTGGAGCAGTTTTCATATTCCTGGTCACTACGTATTCTCTTGCTCGGTACTTGGCAGTCCTCAATAATCAAGGATTGGTAAATACCAAAAGAGGTAGAATTGTTTATCCTTTGGTTCCCCTTGAGGTGATGCAAATGAGCATCGTGGTCATGTGCTCTTTGATTGTGATCTTGCAAGGAGGGGGCGTGGTTTTCCATTCTGCAAACGTATTGTGTTAAGACTAGTCTAGGTAATTCGATTGCTGAGCTTAGTAGGGCAAATTGTAATTTGCGAAAGAAATGTTTTCGTTCAGAATGCCGCCATACATGCTCTGTGGAAGAAAGAAACAAGAGAGTTCATGAACTCGCTGGGTCTCGACTCTCCATCTCAAGCTGTCGTTAGGTACAGGATCATGAACTTGTCGATCTCTAATGAAAAGTTTTCTGCTGTATATTGTAGCTGATGATTCATGTTAACTTAGCTGTTCAATCTTTGTAGTAGGTTATCTACTTACTCTCTCTTTGATCTATGGAAATCATATATTTTTATATAATATCAGAGAAAACAGCAGCAATGAATGGACAAAACCCGAGCAGCAGCTACTCATTCACTTAAAGCACTGACATTGGCCTCTTCAACCTTTGCCACAATTTATTCTGTTTTCAATTGCTCACATTTCAACTTCCTTACAGTGTGGAGTTTGCTCTGAATTCTGATCACTTCAACAATTGGCCCTCCGCTCATGGACACTCTCCTCCACCACGGACCTACTCATCTGAACATCCGGTACAAGTTGCACATGTGCCCGCGTCTGCAAAAAGCTCTCAATTTGAGCAAAATTCTGGATAAAAGAAAAACAGCACATAATGCGATCGACAAACTCCAAAAGGGAAGACTGATATCTTGCAAAAATGGCATATATTTTAGAGAATCGACTGGACAGTCAACCTTAGGGGGTGTCCCTTCACTTTGCCTGAGACGTATCTACACACCCAAACCTTGCAACATATCTTTGAAATCAACAATAATCAAAGATTGAGTAAATGGTCGATAACCCTATAAAGAAAACATCGAAAGCTCCGTTTTCCCAGCTGATCTATTTTTAGTGTCTAACCGAGCATTGCAACTCCAACTCAAGCTGTATATTCATGCAATCTTCCTTGCCGAAGTCTTGCCATGGCTGTTCACAAATCATCAATCCTCTCCTTATCTCCCATTTCCCTCCTATTATTCGACTGTTGGGCCGACTTTGCTAATCATAGCCTTCAGTGTAATGACTAATGCAAACAGCTGGGCTGGGCCTGTACTCCTCCTCGTGCCTGACATTCGGTCTTCAAAAGTTACCGCATCTGACCGTCAATTCAAACCCCCGAAAAACCAACCATCCACGTCATCAATCCGCGTCTCACCAAAACCAACCAATCACCACTCACTTCCTCTCCCTATATAAAAAACCACATAATACCTAATTCATTCATCAAATCTTTCGAAAAGACCTCCTCAACTACCCTCTCTTAAAGAAACTCTCTCAATTTCTTTCTCAAGAATCCCAAATGGCCCCTAAGGCAGAGAAGAAGCCGGCTGAGAAAAAGCCAGCGGCGGCAGAGAAAGCCCCAGCTGAGAAGAAGCCAAGAGCAGAGAAGAAGATACCCAAAGAAGGAGCGATTGACAAGAAGAAGAAGAGGTCAAAGAAGAACGTCGAGACCTACAAGATCTATATCTTTAAGGTCCTGAAACAGGTCCATCCTGACATTGGGATCTCCAGCAAGGCAATGGGTATCATGAACAGTTTTATCAACGATATCTTTGAGAAGCTCGCTCAAGAGTCATCGAGGCTTGCAAGGTACAACAAGAAGCCTACCATTACTTCTCGGGAGATCCAGACAGCTGTCAGACTGGTTTTGCCTGGAGAGCTTGCGAAACATGCTGTCTCTGAAGGGACCAAGGCTGTTACCAAGTTTACAAGCTCTTAGCGGCTAGGGTTTGTTGGGTTTTTTGTGGGTTCTGTTTAATTAGTGCTTCTGTCCTATGTAAAGTCTTTTTAGATTCTGATCTGAATGAATCTGATGTAGGTTTTTTCTTTCATTGAATGGAATTAAAGTTTTCGGTCCTGAAATTTGATTTCCACTTTTTTTTAAATCTCTTTCGATTTTTAGATTCAGATTTTGATTAATTTATGGGTTAATCAAAAAGGCTTGCAGGGGAGATACTTCGGGGTCGCTTTGAACGAACTGTTTTGTGTCGATGAAGATTTAACGCCATGTGCGCTTCTTAGTAAAGCATTGACGTGGCTTTTTTTTATCCTACGCCCCAAGTAATCTTTGCCAAGCAAAAAAAAATTGGCCCACAATCAATGCCATGACCACCTGCTGGCAATTTCCTGTGCAGCTTAGGAAAGTGTAACCACGTGAGTCTAACTTGCGCCTCGTTATCCGCATAACCACTCGCCCTCGTATCCATCACCAGCACAGACAACACTTCTATTTTATCTTCTTCTAGCTTGCAATCCTTGAATTTTCAGTATTTTCATGGCAACAATAGGCCTAAGTTCAATTTCTTGCAGATCCAGAAACCCTAGAAATCCCCTCACTTCCAAACAACTCTTTCCAACTGAATATCCAAAATGCACGCTTCGTGCTTCGGCTGATTCCGCCCCGAAAGCGAAATTCATTGCCAGACGTAGAGAGTCCGTTTCGGTCCGGCAACTCGGGCGCCCTCTAGGTAATGTTAGGATGGATTAATTTCTTAAGCTAAAGATTACAAATGTTTTAATTTTGATTGTTTTGAAACTGAGTTTGTAATGGTTTTTTTATGTTGAGGTTGCAGTGGAGTATATGAGTTTGCCAGCGAGTCAGTACTCAGTGCTGGATGCGGAAAGGATAGAGAGGGTAGACGACAACACGTTTAGGTGTTACGTGTATAGGTTCAAGTTTTTTGCGTTTGAGGTTTGTCCTGTTTTGCTTGTTAGAGTTGAAGAGCAGCCTAATGGTTGTTGCATTAAGCTTTTGTCCTGTAAGGTAATAATAATACACTGGTTGTTGTTATTGTTGCATTTGTTGTTTTTGAGTTTGTATATGAAGTTTTGGATTACATGGTGTTATGCACCGATGTTTGCTTGTTTGTTGGTTGCGGCAGCTTGAAGGTTCGCCGATTGTCGTTGCGCAGAATGAGAAGTTTGACGGTAAGGGTTTCTATTTGGGTTTTCTGGCAAGAATAACATGGATTGATTTTGGATTTCTTTGTGTGCTAGACCAGGGTTTTGACTCTGTTTTTGTATGATGGGCTTGAAATGTGGTGGTAGTGTAATTGTCATTATTGGCCAATGCTTGCTATGATAGTTGTCTTCTTGAGGTTTGACTTGTTTATTATACCTTGTATAAGTCTGGTTTCGTTATTTTTTTGCGTTATAGGTGTAAGAATGTGTACTAGTGTCATGTTTAATGGGACGTTAGTTTCAATGTATGATTGGATGGATGCTGTAAATCAATGGTTTTCTTTAGTTTCAAAACCATGGTTTTAGCGAAGGAGTACATGATGCCCTGTCCTTCGTTTTTTTCTCTTTTGCTTGGAATTGGAAGGTAGAAAATACATCTTTGAAATGTTGCAACACTTGATTTGTTAAAATTTTACTGTACAGAATGAAATGCTCAGCAACTAAATTTCATCATGTGCTTCTCAGAATGTTTTTCATACTTAGCCTGGCCTTGCTGTAAAATGGCTACTGTTGACCAGGCTTTTATTTGTAGAATGGCTACAATTCAGGCATAGCGAGAAAATACTGGAAATGCTGTATTATTAAGTTGAGTAGAGGAAGGTGGTTTACCATCTCATAAAAACTGGTTTCTGAGATTTATTTTAATAACCTTCTGTCCTTGGCTATACTCCACTGCTTGTGTGTGTTCTTGGAGCCTGGACAGTGATTGGCAATAAGGCACCAACATGCCAGCAAAGCCATGTCTTTAACTTCTGCAGCTTAGCTGATGAAGTTAGGGAAACTTTAATAATTCAACTGTCATGGTGAAAATAGCATCTCTCTGTAAACCTTAACTGCTGTGCGTGACAAAAATCATTATCAGGAACATGCGATCATTTTGGCTGAACCAATGCAAAGGATGAGAGATTTTCTTTCGGAAAAAATCCATGTACAAAGTAGAGTTAGCAATTAAATTTCTAAATTTATTATTCTAAATGCTTTTTTCAGGAATGCTTTGACACTAATTTGGTGTGGGAATGCAGCTTCTATGGTGAACCAAATTTCATGCAGTAGCAACTCAAGCAACTCTACAATGCAACGACTTACTTCAGATGCAGTAATTGAGGTACTTGACAAAGTTGTCTTTGCTTGTGGCGCAGTGTTTTATAATGATTTCAATATTGGACATGGTCATATATGTAAACAAATATTAATTTTAAACTCGTTGTGTTTCATTCTAGGTTAGCATTGAGGTTCCTTTTGCAATTAGAGCCATTCCAGCTGAAGCGATAGAATCGACTGGTGCCCAAATCCTTCAACAAATACTTGGGCTTATGCTTCCCCGCTTTATGGCACAGGTTTGAGGAAATCAAAATTAAATTATCCTATGAAGAATGAAATAGGCTTGTTACTAGTTGCAGTTCTGATATTTGCCCGCCTAGTACCTCATTTTGGTTAAACCCTTGCATCAGTTGCATGTTCACTATTTGGGTGAGTCTTGAAGTTCCTGATCCAGGCTGAATTCCACTCGTCTCGCACCATGAAAAATGACTTCATGTAAACCATATGGCTATTAAAAGCAGATATCAATTAGGGGATTAGATGAAAGAACAAATCCCAGCAACATATACTAACAGTTCAAGATCATTTTCAGAATTCTGCACGAAATTCTCCTGTCTGATAAATCTTGTTCTTCAATTGGTAAATGAAGCACGATTTGGTGATTCAGTTCTTACAACAATGTAAAACTGCCTCCATAACCTGGATATACCAGTTTGATTCGTCTGCTCCTACATGTTGCCACCATCATCTAGGATTGATTTATTCCTCCTGTGTATTTGTTCATCAGGAACGGTTAATTTTTTGTGACATCAATTGCTTTAATAATTTTGCAGCTTGTAAAGGACTATCAAGCATGGGCCTCTGGTGACACATCAAGGCAGCCTCTTGGAACTGGTGAGATTTGAGATTTATGGAAGGCAGCGCTAGCTGCATTGTAATTAAATCTGTTAGTCTCCTTCGACCCAGGTATTGCATGTTTATATTGGAAACAGGCAATGAGAATCCTGGCTGTTCTATGTACGCTTGTGTTCTGTTTTCTTCTTGTTTCAGAGCTAGTCTTAGTTCAGAACAAACCATGCGATTAATTTCATACAAGCAACGATTCTATTTATGTTTTTGTTGTCAAGTGACGGGCTACCATTTCACATCGGAACAGTTTTCTGTTAGCTTGTTTCCTCCATATTCTCATGGTATATTTTATGCCCCAAAAATCGTAGTCACCACAAAGCATTCCAACTGGGAAAATGATACACATCACGACATCACAAAGACACACAGGCTCAGAAAATAAATACCCAGAAACTTGACGAAAACCACACACATTGCCATTGAGGTCTATTCCTTTCTTTTGTGATAAAACTTTCTTGATATGTAGCATCACTTTTCGAAAACCCATCCTAAAGGGAGCTACAAGACAAAATTTACCATACACATTAAAGTTATGTTGAACATTGAGTATATAGGGAAATGGTCATCTATCAAAACCTTGAACATTGAGTATATGTGTTTTCCACCCCTCCTTTCTACTCTTTTTTTTTTTTTTTTTCTTTTGATCATTTTAGCCAATTTAAATGTCAATCCTTTCTGTTTCCTCAATTTTATTTTGTAGCAACGTTTCTTATTTATCTATTTATATTTTTGTATTGTTTCATTATACTATAGATTAATTAATGATGGATGCAATCGGTTGTCTTCTCTTACTGCCAAACAGAGCATTGAGCAGAGCCCATCATCATCATGCTCTTCTCAGTGACCAGGCCGATCCTTCTGTACCTGTTTTTATCTATCACTTTTTCTTTGCTAGGATCAGCCCACTTTGGTAAGCCTTTTTTTAAGAATTGTGCATGCATAACAGTGCAAGTGCACACCTCTTCTAGGCAGCTTTGCTGACACGGTACACCTACTGTAAATATTGACACTGTAAAAAAATTTCTTCCATTGATTTCATGAGGACAAGCTGGAGCACCACCAAGTGTCTAAGCACAAGAGGAGAAGAAATATACACAGCTCCCTCCATGTTTTTGTGTCTTCAAGGATTACATAAAGGTAAACATTTAAAAGCAATTATACAAACCATCTCATCGGAGATGATACATCATCTGGAGTATACCTATCGATTAAAGGAGTAATCTTGATGACCAGGCCAGGGAAAACATCATCTGGGTCATGAATGTGTGGATTTTCCTCAACAATATAAGGATCCCCACATTTCTCACTAATAGTGTTTAAAGTCTCACCTTCTCGAACCACATAAATCTCATCGCATGGCTTGTTCTCAAAAAACCTCGGGTGCCCAACCGTGGACAATTCGGTTTCGCTCACTTCACAGCAGCTCAAAACCAGCATTAGTGCCATCAACAAAGCACAGTACCAAGAGATCTTTTCTGCCATAACAGTTGATGAAGAAACAGAACCCATTTCTTACTTGTCAACAAATCAAACAGAGTCTTGCTAGCTGGTCTTGGCTCAAAGACAGAGCTGGATATAAATGGTTAAGGTTTCTTGGGGCTGTAATTGTATAAATAGGGAACCACATTAAATAAGAGAGGCGGTGCACCGTTACTATCTAGAGGTGGTTGAACTAAGCTGGTTTAGTTCTGGCTGGGGTTGAGAGGGCTCCTTCAGTGTGGTAGGTATCTGTCAGCGGGAAGATTTCAAAGAAAAGCAATGGAAAGGGTTGGTTTAACTGCTTTTATTTAATGGGTTTGGTTTCATTTCTCGACCTTGTATTAACTTGCTTCCATAACGTTGACTCTCCTTCATTACCATATATTGTTAGTACGTAGTTGTATTCGTCAGAAATGAAACAATCAAGTCTATGATTTGATGACAAGAAAGCTTACCATTTCAGCTCAATAACATTTATTAATTAATCCCAGATATTTATGCATAAAAATAATATAAAGCGTTGAGATACTCTCCTGTCTATTTCTTTCAAAAACTTATCTGGGATTGGATACCTTGGAATGAATTGCATTACTGGACAGGCATCGGGGTATATGAATGAAGCAAACGTTTTGAAAGCAGCAGGTCCGTGAAGGGTTGAGAAGTAGACAAGCACTGGGATACTCGAACTCAAAGGACTAGCATGAAATGGCCGGTGCATCGCCTCTAGCTGCAACGGTCCATTTGCCCCTTCAGGGTTCAGAACTGTGAATTTTGAGCTGCCTTAATTATAATTGTAATCGTAAAATATACTAAAACTGTTCAGGATTGCACTGTGCAAGTCCACAGTGAACAACTGCTTTCCTTCTTCATCTTTTTTTTTAAATTGGTTTTTTTAAGTTGTTTTTTTTATGATTTTATTTGTTTAATTTTTTTTGTCAATGTTAAAATTTTTTTATTTAGTTATCAAACTTTTATGACACGGATTCTGGGTTTGACGGGTTAACCTAAATTTTTTTCTGGTTTACTTTTTAATTAATTATTTTTTCGAGTGCAGTCTAAAGTGAAACGCTGAGCTGTTTTTTATTTTGTTTTGTTTTTTTTAAGCTGTTTTTTTCTTTATTTTTTTTAATGATTTTTTTTTGTTAATGTTAAATTTTTTTCTATTTAGTTATCAAACTTTCATGACACGGGTTCCGGGTTTGATGGGTTAACCCAGATTTTTTTTCTGGTTTTTCTTTTTAATTAATTTTTTCGTTTAATTTAGTTTGTTAATGTTAAATTTTTTCTATTTAGTCATTAAACTTTCATGACACGGATTCCGGGTTTGACGGGTTAACCCAGCTAATTCTGGGTTAACCCGTAATTTTTTTTTCCTATTCAGTTATCAAATTTTCATAAATAGCTAAAAAGAATCAGTGTCAGTGCAGTCCACAGTAAAACACTGATTCCTTAGGCGTTTTTATTTTTTTTTTTTTTTTTTTAAAGTTGTCTAAGTTTTTTTAGCTGTTTTTTTTTATGCTTTTTAGGATTTTTTTGCTTCTTTCTTTGTTTTTTTTAATTAATTTTTTTCGTTTAGTTTAGTTTGTTAATGTTAAATTTCTTTCTATTTAGTTATTAGACTTTCATGACACATATCACGAGTTTCACGGGTTAACCTGGTTTCACGGGTGAACCCAGTTAATTCCGGGTTGACCCGTCAATTTTTTTTTTTTTTTTTCATAAATATTTTTGTTTAATTTAGTTTGTTAATATTAATTTTTTTTATTTAGTTATCAGACTTTCATGACATAAATACTGGGTTTAACAGGTTAATATGGTTTGACGAGTTAACCCGAATTTTTTTTTCTTTTTAATTAATTTTTTTATTTTAGTTCAGTTTGTTAATGTTCACTTTTTTTATTTAGTTACCAGACATTCATGACACGGATCCCGGGTTTAACGGGTTAACTTGGTTTGACGAGTTAACCTGAATTTTATTTTATTTTTTGCTTTTTTTTTTCTTTTTAATTATTTTTTTCGTTTAGTTTAGTTTGTTAATGTTAAATTTCTTTCTATTTAGTTTTTTTTCCTTCTTAGAGGTTTTCTTTCTTTTATTTTTTTATTTTTAATTAATTTTATTTAATTAATTTAGTTTATTAATGTTAAATTTTTTTCTAAGTAGTTCTCGGCTGATGCCTTTAGTTTTTTTTTTATGCCTTTGATTGTGGACTGCACAGTGCAGTCCACAGTGAAAAGGCTGATGCTTTTTGTTTTTTTTTTAATTAATTTTTTTCGTTTAATTTAAATTGTTAATGTTAAATTTTTTTCTATTTAGTTATCAAATTTTCATTACACGGATTCCGGGTTTGACAGGTTAACCTGATTTGACGAGTTAGCCCAGTTAATTATGGGTTAACCCATTAATTTGTTTTTTTCTTTTTAATTATCAAACTTTCACGATGCGAATTCAAGGTATGACGGGTTAACCTGGTTTGAAGGGTTAACCCAATTAATTCATATTTTTTTTTCTTTTTTTCATTAGTTTTTTTCTTCATGTTGGTTTTTTTTCTTTTTAACTAATCTATTTAATTATTACACTTTTATGACACGACCTTGCAGCCAGACCCCCGTCCAATGCTATTGGGTCTGATATTGCAGCCTAGACACTTTTATACTAAGGGTTAACTCAAGTTTAATGTTATTATTAATATTATAAACATTACTCTTGGGTCAGGCGTTGCAACCAAACCTGAAACTCTTGGGTATAACTTTGCAAAAAAACCTAACACTTTTAGATCTTGGCTATTTTTAAAATGCAAAAAATAATTGATCTGCGGCATCGCGCGGGGCATGTAACTAGTCCATGTTTATTTTCGATTCTGTCAGTTTAAGGAGCTCAAATGTGTGAAAACTGTCTTGTTGTGGTTTAGGTATTGTGGTCAATTGTATTTTTTTTAAAAAAATTGAGATTTTTGAGCTTTAATATTTTTATGTATTTTTAGATAATTTTAATGTATTGATTTTAAAAAACTAATATCTACCCCCATAACCTAGATATACACCCGTTTGTCTTCTGGAAGAAAAATGGTGTATAAACCGAACGCCTTTCAAAAATTTGTATGCCCTTCTCCCGTAGTTTTCTTGACCTTTTTTTTTTATGCATCGGTTTAATGAAATCTATTACAATCTAGGAATTGTCACTGTATTTAAAAAATATATTTTTTTTTGTTAATGAGTAAAATTTAGATTATTTTTATAGCACTAGAAAGACTTACTTGAAAATTATTTCAAAAATATTATTTAAAAGTATAGTTATAAAATCTCACTTCACGTCGATAATTTTATTTTTAATAAATAACATTATTCTGAAAAAGAGAGTAAATAAGTTGATATTACATCTGAGTTAATTGAGTTACTAAGTAACTGAATAAATTTTTTTTTTATATATATATATATATATTTTCAACCTAAATCAATTCAGATTCTGGATCAGTTGAGTGCAGGTTAACATGTTAGATTCATGCCAGGCTTTATAACTATGATTAAAGGAACATTTGTAGCTTGGCAATTGACAAGTCATGCCATTCTTAAAGAGAGAAAAAAGGGGCAAGTGATATGAAGAACGACATGTCACTGCGACATTTCCCGGATGTGAAAAGGCCCAAGCTTGGCGGGTTAAGCCATGTGAAGATCAGGAGTTAATTAAGCTCATATGTCTTACCCAATGAACAAGGCCCAAGTGGTAGGCTTGTTTCGACTCGAGAAAGCTTTTCAAGAGAAGCCCATGTTTTAATTGTTTAAAAGAGTGCCCGTGACCTTCCTCCTACAATGGAGGAGGAGGAGGAGGAGGAAAGCCTTAAAGAAAATATTAAAAAAAAGGGGGGAGAACAGAAAGCTAGCTGCTAGGGTTCCAGTAGAATCATGATAGAGATAGTGAAGTTGCTCCGTGATGGAGGCCATGGATATCTACATAGAATCCATTGATGTTTCCCACTTCACAAGAAAATGCCAAAACCAAGTACAGGTCCCCCACTTGGCCTCAAAAAGAGCACATGTAAGGTTCGGGATTATTCTCCGTAAATATTTGTTTTTTTTTTTCCGTTATCAATTAACACAATAAATTTAAAAATTCAAGAGAATAACACTGTTTGAATTTATTTTGTAGTAAAATAACATAATTTTATCTTGTTGTATTTCAAAAACAAGATCCATTAAATATTAAATTTAGAATCGTGACAACTAATGTTCTGGTTCATACCCCCTAATATATATAAAATAAATTTATAAAAATAATACTGTTTAAATTTTTTTTAATAAAATAAAATAAGATCACACGTTTGGAAATACAATATCCACTAAATATTATGTTTTAGGATCTAACAACTGATTTTACAGTTTATAACCACCACTATATATAAAATACCTTTCATGTGCACGCTTGTCATCCCCGTGGTATCTTACCTGTCTACTGGGCTTGCAGGATGTTCAGTAGATCCGGGGAATAGTCGTAGTGCGCGCAAGCTGACCCGGACATCCCGGATTATAAAATAAAATAAAATATATCATGTTTTTGAACAATGATGTTCTCAAACTATACTATTTTATCAAGATTTTTCATTATGTATTATTTATTTATATTTTAGATGCAATCTACTACCTCATTTATCATAAATATTTCCCTATTTTCAAGATTAGCATTCAAAAATCTGAACAACCGAAATGGACAAGAACCCACCAAGAAAACGACATGGTCACCTGTGGATCAGTCAGTTCGGAGTGACCCACGAGAGTTGAAATAAGAAGTGAACACAACTTGCTTACGTGGTTGAGTCTATTTGTTTTGTGGTGTTATTTGCTGATAAAAAAACGATAATCTTGAAATCAGAGACAAGTGGAAATAGAGTTGTCCAATCAATTGCTAGATGGACATTTAATGCTGCAACCATGGTTGCCAAGGGTGAGTTTACCTTATTATCCCCTTCAAAAGGGCATTCAAGTTTCAACTCTTGCAATGCAAAGGATGTTTTGGTCACTTTCCAAATTGTCGGTGAAAAGGAATGGACAGCGAACGAACCCCCTTCGTTTGTGAACTTGTCGATACCCAGCAACGTTTCTTTCACGATGAAAAGCGGTTTTTCTTTTTAAATTATTCACTATTCAAAAACTTAATTAACAGAAAATATCCTTGTTTAATTTACTATGTTTTTAATTTTATTTTTTAAAATTTTATTTTATTTAATTTTTTTAATTTGATTTAATTTTATTTTTATATCATTTTATATCCTTGTTTTTTATATTATTTTTAGCTTTTCTCTTATTATTTTTTTATTAATTTTTTTTATCTATTATATTTGATTCTTATTCTTTTGATTGCTATTTATTTTTATTTGAAATAATTTATGAATATATATATTTTTAATTTCATTATCTTTTAACTTTTTTTATCTTTCAAAATTATTCGTTGTTATTTTAATTGTTATTTTTTTATTTAAAATAATTTATAAAATAATTTTTTTTAATTTTATTCTCTAATTTTTTTTAATCTACGGTCTTTATTTTTTTAATAAACTTGAAAAAAAAATTAAAAAATTATTTTTTCAACTCATTTTTCATGACATAATTAAATACTGAAAAATTATTTTTAATATATTTTTCATGACACTACAAAATATATATAAAAAATTACTTTTCAAGAATTTATTTAAAAAAAAAACAGTATACAACTAAAAATTACTTTTTGGTAAAGAAAAGAAACAGGTTGTCTAAGATTAAACTTCGATAAAATAATAGCATTGGCAATTCTTTAGCTGCCGTTTCGAGATTTAACTCTTTCGGCCAAGAAAAAAATGATAAAAGTAACTATTATTATAGCAATTCTTCAACAAGAAAAAGGAATATTGATGAGAAAAAACCCGAGGAGATAATAATGTTCATCAATTTGAAAATGACTTGTTAAATTGGACAGGACAAGTATATAAATTAGAAGGTGACAGGAGAGTTAGAACTTAGAAGTACAGGAGGGAAATGCTTTTGCATGTGAAAGGAACGTTACATGAAGCTATTTGCTATCAATTTTTCAACTTTGATTATCATCCACTTGTTCTATTATCATCAATTTCTTCTCTATAGTAACCAGAATATATGTGTGTCTGTGTCATATTCAAGGGCCATGAAGAAGTGAAACAGCTACAGCAACTAGGTTTTATCCCAAGAAAAATTATAAAAAAATCTCATAATTTTCTCCAAGGATCATGTGAAAATATTTTTTTTAGATACAAGTATTAAATAAGTAGTTTAATTGGAAATTAAAAAAAAAAAAAAGAGTAGAAGCCCATGCTGAGCCCATATTAAACTGGGCAGAGCGGGCGCTCCCGAAGTCCCAAGCTCGTCGCCTGGAGAAAATCTTCACCCATCCTCTTCCCTTGTTAGCTTCCTCCTCCTTTTTTTACTGTAAATTTCCACTCTGGTTAAAATAAGTACAAGTCTTCATCTCTTTAATTTTAAGAACACAATGAATGGAACCTGACATGAAGGATTAGAAATTTTCTATGAGGTAGTATTAGTCTGAGGTCGATCTCTTCCTTAAAAGCTAGCTTGTGTGGTCGGGTTTTCCCTTGTATTTATGAATGAATTCTTTACTGGTAATTCTTTCCACAGCTGAAATGCGATAACCCCAACAATTTCCCCCTCACATCTCAGGTCTTGGATCAGAGTCATGCCAACCTATTCCTCGTCCTGATTGTAGGGTCCAGATTTGTTAGCAAACTTAATTAGGCTTTGATATCAATTATTAGGTGGTCTTGGACATATCTAACTCTAAAAAATAAATTAGCTTATGAGGTGAGGCTTTTCCTCACAATTATAAACTCTCCCCTAACATCTTCTACAAACGATGTAGGATAACCTCAACATATTTAAACTCAGTGGTTCAAATAATTACCATCATCAATGGCATTATGTCAATGCCCAAAACATAAATAAATAAAAAAAACTAATCTATTTGGACCATGCTCATATAAAGTGGCCACTAACCACGCACGTGGTCACACGTCAACCCCCTATGCCGCGTGTGGCCACCATCCATACCCTATCATTTGGGTAGGGTTGTTATTATTTTTTTAAGCCAATAATTAATAGTGCATGCATGTACTATTTTCTAAGTAAATCGTATCTATTTTTTCAATCAATGATTATTTTCATATAATGTATCACTAACAATCACCCACTTCTCCATCAATAGAGTGCAAGACAATATAATCAATGGTGGATGTTAATGTTTCCATCAATAATGAAACTCTTCACATCCCGAGATGAACATTTAGGGTCTATAAATATTTTAGGTCAACAAGTAAACAAGATAGGTTGCAATTTTTCTCATACTCTTCAACAAGTTTTGATTATATTTTCTCTTAATTTTTTTATGCACTTACCGATTTAAGTATTGAAGAGTTCTTCATTCTACAAATGACTTGTTTTTTTAGACAAATTTTTATATATCGTTTAAGCCCAACAATCAATAAATCCAATCACAAAGCTAGTAATCAAGCTCCCATGTCTTGACATTTCAGTCCATAAAAAGCTCAATTTCCATGTAAAGTTATTCCACGAATTCATCAATAATCAATAAAGCATGGCAACAATCCCTAACAATTTGATACTTGCAACTTGATCGAAAGCCTATGCTGAATGTACCATGACCGCAATGTCCCCTCAGGCCTCACTTGCAAGGAAAACCAAAAAGAACAATCAAGAACATAATGTCCAAATTATCAGCTTTACACGTAAAGAGAAGTGACATATTCCTTCCAGCAGAACCAGACAGTAGCAACACCTAAGCGATAAAAGTTTCATGGACCCAACCATGCAGTATTTTCAACAACAACATAGGATTCTAATCCACTAACACCACAGCCTTTGAATAAAGCCCAGGACATCCAGCAATGACACTGAAAAATGTAATGTGATTTGATTCCCAATGATAAAAATGCCACCATATCAGGCTAAGATGCATATATTGTCCATGATGCACGGACCAACTCCATGTATCTCTAAAGGGTGCAAAATGTGATGGAGGGTAATAGTTTTTTGGCTTCTTGGAGATGGAGTTTTGCTAAAAGTCTAAAACCCTAGAGGAATGATCTGAGAGAAGCAGATAGGAGACAACTTGCATGGAGATGGAAAATTGAATGACGGGTGACCTAACATAACTACACAGTTTTTTCCATCCCAATGCTCTTGTCTGCATGCTGATGGACACATAAATAATTACCCTTGTAATATGGCTCCTGCGTGCATGATTTTAACTATCTAGCCAGGTTGATTCTCGAGTCTTTTTTCCTTTTTGGATAAGTCAAGAGATAAATTATTACTTAAATTAAAGATCTCTCAGGTCCATTTTCATCTTGTAAAGGTTATTAAATGCTGATTTCATGTTTCATGTTTTCTTTTTTAATTTCATTTTCCAATTTAATTTATCTACACTATTCGGTAAATTTTATGATTATCACCGAGGCATGATGTTAGAACAAAAAGTTAAGAAACAGTACTATTAATTGCTTGATTTGTAAATCTAATCAACTATAAATTAATTAAGCCTTTTTATAGATATCAAACTAATTAATTAATAATTACTATATAAAATTAAATCCCATAGCATTTACTCCAGGGCGTCAAATCCCATGCACCACCAATATTTACATTAATTTTCAACTTCAACTTTTACCAGGGACTTTTGTGGCTTATAAATCATCCAACATGTTCGTTTCAATTCTAATATGGATTATGTTTCTTCCTTTCTTTATTTCCCCCCCTTTTTTCATCAAAACCATGTGGATTGCAACTGCTCTTTGATCCTGGCTTGGATTTATTGGTTTTTCTTTTTATGTTATTATCTCGATTTAAATTTAATGAGAGATCATAACGTGTAGGGACTTTTTAGGGAGTTAATTACTTTCGAAAAAAATAAATTTTAATTGGTCAAACTTGCGAGCGTTTGTCAAGAATAGAGAGAAAAGGTGACCCAAATTTTCAAGTCGAAATGATTAAACTGAATAGGTGGCTAAGATATCCAGTGATCCCAGCAAATTTTGAGTCATTAATTAATTATACAAGTTCAAACTCTTTGATCAATGGGTCCATGCACTAACAAAAGTTTTTTTTTTTTTTTCCTTCAAATGTTATGGACATGTGCTAATTAATGAAAGAATAACCCCTCGACCGACACAGGTAATTTTTGTGTGTAATTTTATGGCTTGAAGATGATCAATGAGTAGTGGTTTAATTAATTACTTGAGCTTTAAATTGCATTTATTTTGGCTTAAAACTTAATTTCTTGGCTTTGCGAGGAAGCAAGTTTAGAGAATCTTAATGTCCTCGAATCACTAGTGAAGTCTTAACTGGTTTCAGGGTTGGTCACTTTCCATGTCATGGCATGAACAAAAGGAGGAAAAGGTGGATTTAATTATTATATATTAATTTCTATAAACAATGGTTTCTATTTCAAAAGTATGAATTATTATGGAAAATAAAAGTTTATTTAATCACATGGATGAATAATTCTCACTCGGCAAATAAGAAGGAAAAGAAATAGCTAGATTGACTTGACGGATCTCGACTGCGCCCTGTTAAGATCTAATGGAAAAAAAAGGTGAAGCTCTTGAAAGAGTATTTTATTGACAAGTAAAATGAAATATATATATATATATATATATATATATATATATATATATATATATATTTGTTAATGGTATAATTTTTATAATTTGTTAATGGTATAATTTTTTTTTATTGATTGAAAGGTTTAATAAATCTTAGACAACCTTAATTTCATAATTAACTCAATATTAGACTAAGTAAGTTGGAAAAAAGAAAAAAATGGTGCATGGTAGTGAAAAAGAATTCAATGCTTCTTTTGCCTGAATATATGAAAGCTGACAGTAGATCCATTGTTAAAAAACTTGGTCCGATTAATGAGTTGATCAAAGATTTAAACTTATTTAGATTTTATAAAAAAAAGAAATTACCTCTAATAACCTGATTAAAAACCATGCTCACACAAGACCTAATTAAAAAATTTATTAATTTTTTTTGGAATCAATCCAAAGTAAAGGTCAAGTTAGTTTAATGAGCACGAGTAGATCATAGAATCCTCAATGCTCTCACCCAATTGAGGCATGCTAAAAATGGAGATATTTTCTATAGCTTCAAGTTTGGTGCAGCGCCCCATTCAAGATTTGACCCAATTTTTTTTTTTTTATGTCATGAAAAAAATATACATGCATTTGCAACATCAACGTCATTGAAAAAGGCAGACCAACGTACAGGAATGATGCTCATCACCCAACACCAACACCCAATTTTGATCACAAATTAAGAGTAAGACAAGGGCCTGATTTCCCTCTTGGCATCTCAAGCTACCACATGCTCCTTCCTCCCTTCTTCGCCTGAAGAGGAAAAATATTAATTTCAAAGCTTTTGCTTTCTACCTTTAGGGCTCCCTCAAGTAAACTCCATATTCCCTCGAGTCGGCTTCAGTCCTCACCTTTCTGCGCTCCTGCTATTTTCATTGATTTTCCCATTTTGAATTTAATTATTATGCTTCTTGTACCTTTCATGATGAGAGTTGACGCTAAGATCTGTGAAAATAATAATAATAATAATAATAATAATAACAATAACAGAGTTTTGGGTCATACCATGATCTTAGGCCAGGGCACAGGTAATTCCATTATATTAATCTTCTTTTCTTCCTTTTTAGTGAACTCTCCTCTTTCTAGACTAATTTAACAAAAAACAAAATAAAAAAACACGTGCTCTATCAATTCCACGTAAGAAATGTTGGCTTCTTTGTTTTTTATATTTATATATAATTAATAAACAATAACTTGACCATCTAAAGACTACACAAACATATATAATTGTTGGCTTGGATAATATTTTAAACAGTTCATTGTCAGATTTTCAAATAAAATAACAAGTTATAGAATGACATGGCACCAAACTTCTTGTGATTATATAAAAATCGTCCATCCAATCCAGTTAAAAAACCATCCATCCTCTAGTTAATTCACTAGCTTCTCAAGACCTTAATTTAACCAAGAAGATAAATTAATTTAATTTAAGAAAAGCTATAAATTATAATTTTTTTCTTAACTGGGATGTTTTTGATAAAATTCATTTAAAATTATATTTAATATGTTAATTAAGTAAATATTTTTAAATCTATAAATGGAATAGAAGGCAGCTACTGAAAACAAAGAAAGCCCCGCTGTAATTACACAATTTTAACCTTGAAATCAAATTAATACAATCCCATCTGCAGGCCGTGGTCCTGAGCCGAACAGAATCTTAAAATCCTGAAAAGTGACAGGCTAGCAATATACCTGCTGCCAGGACACTGGGCAGTACCAATATCATATTTTTCCTTAAATTGGCAGTTAATTGTCTGTATACCATGTTGAAAGAAAAGAGGACTCCTTGACTGACAAACCAATCATCATCACAAGAGTCTTTGTTAGATATTGCTCTCATTTTGCTGATCAATCTGTTTATTTTAGTATTAATTTAAAATTAATCTTCAATTTTCTAATCAATCTTGTAATCTTTCTGCTAAACAACTTCATCTACGCTATATAAATTAACATTGTAACATTTAATTCTTGTTAGGTGTTGAATAGTTTATGAACACTGACTGTTGGCGGTGGTTGATCTAATGTATTCAATTAAATTTCTTTACCATGCTCATTATACTTAATAACATTGATAATAACTTAATTAAGGTTGTAATAATATCATAATTTGCTAATTAGTTAATAAAATGATCTAAAGCATCAACAAATAAGTTTTTACAAGGTTTAAAACCTGAGTTATAAATTGAACAAATTATCTCTGGCTAACATGTTTTGTTTTGAAAGATTTAGCTTTAAAAAATTAAATTAAATTTTAATTGAGCTGATATTATAATACTAAATTAATCTTAAATTATTTTTTTAAAAACCTAGAGCTAAATTAATAAATTTTTGAGTTGATTTTATTAAAGCTAGTTTATTTGTCTCAAAGTGTTTTTTTTAAATACCATAGACTCACGCAAAAACTTGGAATGCAAGTTAATTTTATTTTTTTATTTTTTTTAAAAAATTTAAACGTAGATGAAGCCTTTATTTTTCTTATTTTTTTAAATTAATTCAACGATTTCCTTTTCTTTTTTAACATCCAACGTTTTACTGTTTAGATAAGGGAAAAAAGACAGATGTTGCTCGTGCAGACCCTTGCCAATTTTATGACGTGGCATTAGGCAATTGACAAATAAAATAAGAATAAAAAACAGCTCAAAATTAAGAAGCCATAATCCCCCACGTGTCAATCATAGTAAGCCCGCCGCTCCCTTCAGATCCGCGGTCCTTTCCCGAGCGAAAAAAATAAAAAACAAAACAAAACAAAGAAAATAAAAAACAAATAAAATCTCTCTCTCTCTCTCTCTCCAAGCTTTCTCCTTCTAAAACACTCTTAATTTCTTTTCTCTCTCTAAAAAATCTCCATGGACACTAATTATAAATTCTGATATAATTCCCTCCTGTGATCTCTCTCTTCCCTTCTCTTCTTCAACAATTCTCTCTTTACACTTCACATTTCCTGTTCCTTAAAAAAAAATCATTTTTTGTTTTGTTTTTGTTTTTGTTTTGGTTTTGGTTTCTCCCTGACATCCACAAAGCAAAACCCAACGTAAGACATTAAGAAAAAACAACGTTATAGACATAGCTTACCAGGTACGTTTTTTTGTCAAAAATATCAATCCTTAATTTTCTCAATTTGGTTAATTTTCTTCTTTTTTTTTTCTGCTTAAAAGATTTCTTTTTTGACATTTTAAATGTTATCAGGTGGTATCGATTTGGGACAATCAGAATTCAATTTAGGGAATAGATTTTATTTATATTTGGTTTGAATTTGGGACAGAATTTAGGGTTTGCATTTGGATTTTTAGAGTTTGATGTTATTTTTTAATAAGTTTTTGGATTGTCTAATGAAGGGATTATGTGTAATTAGTGGATTTAAAGAAGGGTTAATTTTTTTTTAAAGGGGGGTGTGAATTTTGAGAGTGGAGGTTGTGAGGTGTCGGGGTAGGTGGAGGGATTGTGTGAGGATGACTGATTTCTTACAACAAAAGCCTGAATCAACAGATGATGCTCGCACGGAATTTGAGAGGGGGTTGGAGGAATTGATGCGTGGGCATTTGGATGGTTGTATGCCATTTGCTTCGTGTAGTTCTAATCGTAACGTGGATGATGAGGATGATGAAGGTGATCAGCTTGTGCGCAGGAGACGGAGGTCTGATCTCGAGGGTGATGATTTGGCTGAGTCATCAGCTGCAAGAAGGCGCCACTCTCGAATTTTGAGTAGGTGGGCTGCTCGCCAGGCACAAGAGATGATAACTACTATGGAAAGGAGTAATCGTGAGTCGGAGTTGATGGCACTTGCGGGTTTGCACACTGTTTCCATGCTTGATTCCTCGTTTCTGAGGGAATCGCAGTTGCCTACTGCAAGAAGGCAAGGGGCAGTGGAAAGGCCGAGTACTCAGGCATCTGCGATTTTGCAAATGTGGCGGGAGTTGGAAGATGAGCATTTGTTGAATAGAAGGGAGAGGTTGAGGCAGCGAAGGAATGCTGATTCTAATATAAACATGTCAGCTTCAAATGCATCAGAGAGTCGCGGGAGTGAGAATCAGGGAATTTTGGAGGATGCAAGTGAGAGTGAAAATGACTATGGACCTTGGCCGCATGAGCATACGAGGTCACGGAATGAACATGGGGATAATGAGTCTAGCAGGGAGCAATCTCCTGATATTGGAGAAGTTGAGAGGAGTGTGAGACAGATTGCTCGGGGATGGATGGAGACTGGCATTAGTGATCATGCATCTAATCTATCCCAAAGGAATGGCAGTCCTAGAGCAGAATGGCTTGGTGAAACAGAGAGGGAAAGGGTTAGAATTGTCAGGGAGTGGGTGCAGATGGCAAGTCAGCAGCGAGGAGCTCGTGCGAGTCGAAGGGAAGATCAAGCTGCTGGTCATAATGCACAAGTTGACCGAGCACGTGATGGGTCGGTTGCTGACCATGATGAAGGGCAAACAGAGCATATTCGCAGGGACATGCTGAGGTTGCGTGGAAGACAAGCAATTCTTGACTTGCTTGTCAGGATCGAGAGAGAAAGACAAAGGGAGCTTGAGGGATTATTGGAGCATCGGGCTGTCTCGGATTTTGCTCACCGCAACCGCATTCAGGTCTGTTCTTTGTTGTAAATGTTTTTTTTTATTTGGTAGCATTTATTAGTAATTTAACCTAACTTGTTGTTCTGTGTATGTTCAGCAATACGATCACTATAAGTTGCAATGCTTCTTGTTTTAAAATAATTTCATTGTTTATAAGTTCAGCGTTTTGCTATGCTACTATATATTTCTTTCTTTCAATGGTCTATGTAAAGATATTAGAAAGTAAGGTTATGTTAACTTCATGATTAATTAAACATACAGGGATTTCTATATATCCCTCCTCAAGGCTAACAGCTGCCACGCTTGATCTAAATTAAATTCAGTTAAAATAAATTGTTTCAAGGGGAACCTTAATAAGCAAATCATAAAAACATTCTGAAAATGTAATTTTTTTATGGTGATTGGAAATTCTCTCTTCTAGTTCGTTTACTGTGATTGCTCATGCTTAAGCATTTTCCAGTCATTACTAAGAGGTAGATTCTTGCGAAATGAAAGACCGGTTGAAGAGGAGAGACCGCCTTCCATGGCTGCTAGTGAACTAGTTCAATTAAGGCAGCGACACACTGTTTCTGGCTTAAGGTATGCATTTTGTTTTTCAATTCCTGTGTAAATCCTTAGAATACTATTGAGAATGTTCATCTTATTGTACAAACACTTCAAAAAATTGTGCTTTCTAGGATACTATTTACCTTATCTGCCTTCTAAGCAGCACGTTGTTTAGGATGATTTGCTTGAGGATACAGATTTTGTTTAGAAATATATTAGGATCATCCTATCAAGGAAACACATGGAATACAACTTTCACCCACAAGAGTGATTCAGAGAAATTTGCCATCGAAATATTTCTTGTTCTCCTGAGCAGTTCTGTCGTTTATGTCTTTTTGTATGTAATCCATCTGTTATTCGACTGTTGATTGTTGACTAGATAAGGAAATTCATGTGTTAGAATGGGAATTATAATGCTGCCAAATTCAATTTATTCAACAAAAAAATTCTAGTTTTTCTAATCATAGATGAGAGGATGGTATTTGTATTTGGTGGTTTGGCAAATTCATTGTCTGTTTGTGCACATGCATGTGATGGTGGGAAAAATGATTTTGTAACCTAGGGCTCATTGCATCTAGTGTGAAAATTTTCTTAGTTTAGCAACTAGATTGTAGTGCCAGTTTTGCTTGGGGCGTTAAATGGCACATTTTCACATTTATATTGGTGATATCAACGGTAAGATGAGATATATCAGTGGATTTATACACATAAATGCATTACTGACTTTTGAGTTTGGGTGAGTGTTTTTTTTTTTTTTTTTTTTTTGGGGGGGGGGGGGGGAGGGGATAAAAGACCTGATCAGGAATAATAGAAAGCAAAATCCGAAATGCATTTGGAGGCAGTGATGGATCTATGTGGTGTGAATACATCTTAAGTTTGATTTGTATTGTTAACCTAACCAAAATATGTACCATGTGTTAAGGAGGGTGGATGTTGCAGCTCTAATGTTCGAACATGATCTAACTGTGCACATGTGCTGCTGATATTTTATCATAAATTGCTTAAGATGCAGATATCAGTTTGGATCACTTTCAAAACCGCTATAACAAAATTAACAGTTTTAAGGATATACCCCTTAGTAACTGATGCAAAATTTTCACCCCTCACAACATTATCTGATAAAAGATGACTCAAACCTGATCCTGAAAAATCTATAATTTTGAAAACACACCATATCATCTTGCCTGGAAAGAAGAAACCGACATTTTTTTCCTTCTTCCTCTGTCCCCCTTCTGAAATTTGACTGTCTTTTCTGGTTAAAGAACATTGGATTCTTGCTGTGGAGCAATGCTGTGTCCTCTTAAAAATTTGATCTTGTTACCATATATTGCTTATTTGTGCTTGATTAATGTCTGCTGCTGCTATCGCAGTTTTTGAACAATGAAAAAAAAAAAGATTTTCAATTGACACCCTAATGGCAAATGACTTTTCTCTTTCAGGGAAGGGTTCCGCTCCAGTTTGGAAAATATTGTCCGTGGTCAAGTAAGCAGCCATTCTGATACCACCCCTAATAATAACATAAATGATACTAGAAATGATCAGACTCAAACAAACACTTCTCAGGACATCCAACATGATGAGAATGATCAATCACAACCTAGGAGTCAAGAAAGTGACATGCGTCATTTGCCTAATCAAACAAACAGCTCAGAGAGCAACCTTGCTGCTGGCAACATGAATTGGCAAGAAACTGCTAATCAAGGAGAAGGTTGGCAGGAACAAGTTGCCGATGATGAGAGAGGAAACTGGCGACAGTCAAACTACAGTCAGTTAGATGAATGGAGAGGTAGTAACGCGGAACCTCTGGATGTAAATTGGCAAGAGAATTCAGTCAATGAATGGTCCCGGGAAACACCTGGAAATGTGCTTGGTGAACAAGGTCATCCACAGGAATCCCAGGAACTTTGGCGGGGGGACAGCACTAGGGAAGCTGTTCAAAATTGGACAGAGGGGCCTTCCGATCCTCTAAGAACTCACCGTTCTGTTCCAACGAGAAGATTCAATAGATTTCACCCTCCCGATGATGATAATGTGTATAGTATGGAGCTTAGAGAACTGTTGAGCAGGTAATTGATTTGTTACTGAAGGCCTTTTATGTGTTGAAAGTCATTGAAATTAACTTTGATCATTGAACAAATTTGTTTTTCCTGCTGTAGGAGAAGTGTGTCTAATCTTCTTCGAAGTGGTTTCCGTGAAAGCCTAGACCATTTAATACAGTCATATGTGGAAAGGCAAGGTCGTTCTCCCATTGACTGGGATTTGCACAGAAACTTGCCAACGCCAACTCCCTCATCACCGGAGCGAGATGAGGAGCAGCAGAGAGATGAACACAATGAGGGTCAACGTGATGCCACAAACAGACCTTCACTGGTTTTGCCATCTCCACCAGTGCCTCCACCTCAGCCACTATGGCACCAGGATTTGCACCACACTAGCTGGTCTCGTCATAGCATGCATCGATCAGAACTTGTGAGTCATCTTCTCCTCTACAGACCTTGAGACAATTTATTATGTTTTATCATCACAATTATAATCTTAGTTTTCTTTGTTGAATTTCTTGGAACATTTTGTCTGATTGCATCACACAAAAACTCAACTTTCTGACTTGTTCTGAAAATCAAATGGCTTCATTTTGTATGATCTAAGAGTTCAAGGTACAGAATCATTGCCATATATCGGAAAACAGAAAGGGCTCGCAGATTAGTTTCCCTTCCCTGCTGTTTCCAAATTTGGTCATTATACTGACAGAAACCTTTTGGCCGGTCTAAAAATAGTTTGAGGACATTCTGATGTGATACCATGAAAACATTCAACAGAATGTAATTCCTTTCTAAAAAGCTTTGTAGTATTTTTCCAGTAGTTGTAGCATTCTAAATCTGCCAATTCTTCTATTCTTCCTATCTTGTGTTATTTCTGTGACTGCAACTGTTATCTGAATGTGGATGCTGATACTGAGCAGGAATGGGAGATGATTAATGATCTGAGAGCAGACATGGCAAGACTTCAGCAAGGAATGACCCACATGCAGAGGATGTTGGAAGCCTGCATGGATATGCAGCTTGAATTGCAACGTTCGGTCAGACAGGAAGTCTCTGCTGCTCTGAATAGATCAGCTGGTGAAAAAGGTTTTTGTTGGCTACTTGACGTTCAATTTTTCTCTGTGAATGTTGATCATTTACTCTCTTTGGTTATGAACTTAAAAGATTCATTATGTTGCAGGGTCGGGTGCTGAGACATCTGAGGATGGGTCTAAATGGGGTCATGTAAAGAAAGGGACATGCTGTGTTTGCTGTGACAGCCATATTGATTCTCTATTGTACAGGTATCATAGCTCTTTGTTGTGAAATCATTCTACTAACCATTTTAGGATTTGTTGATTTCATTCCCCCGCTGCTGTTTGTTTACTAACAGTCTGTTCAATTTGTAAACTTATTGCAGGTGCGGGCACATGTGCACTTGTTCAAATTGTGCAAATGAGTTGGTCCGTGGTGGAGGAAAGTGCCCGTTGTGCAGAGCACCAATCGTTGAAGTGATCCGAGCATACTCGATACTGTAAAGATGTGGAAATAGGAAATAATTGATTATAACATGAATAGAATTGAGTGGTGAGGCTGAAGGGAGGCAGTGGCAGTTCCTTCTAGGTGAATGAGAAGCTGCTCCTCAGCCTCTCGTGTCTGTAGAGTGTCCAGTCCTTACCTCTGTTTTTCTGATTATATGTGGAATGTTTTGCAAAAACAAATGCCACCTCCATTCATTCATCCGTAAATAAAATGTTTGGCCAACAAAATTCTTTCATTTTTCAGCCCCCTTGTTCTTCACAAGCACAATGGCTATGGTACTGCATCCCATGTTATTTCACATCTTACCGCAAGAAAAATCTTTATTGACACAAAACGAAGTATAATTAGCTGCATACTACTAAAAAACGAAAGAGCTTTTCCCTCCCTAATGTGGTTTTAGCCAAATCTTTCCGTGTCACGGACGTGGTCAAGCAGTCTCTCCAGCTACTGGATATGGTAACAAAGTTCCAGGGCTGGTCCTTCCCATCTCTCTTTTTTTTTTTTGTATTTGATGGACACCACACCTTTTCCACTAGATCTCTCTTCCTTTACTTCCACAGACAGCTTCAAAATGGTATGTAAAATACCTAAAAATTGCTGGTGAAAATTTTACCAAACAGAAGCTACATCAACATTTCAAGGTATTGAATATCATTGCTATTATTTTTTATAACAGCAGAAGCTTATGCATCACGAAATAATCTTTCATTTGCTGCATTGGCTACATAAATAACCCAAACAACCAGCGCTTGGGGTTCCCCATCTGCAACTGCTGGAAGATAAAATGATAATGAAGATCCGTCTCCACAATAGCTGAAACAATCTTGGTACATCACCCTTGCACAGAGCCTGTTTCATGTAGAACTAAATTTCAGACCTTATCATATATGCAATGTACTAATCTGCGTGTGTGCATGCAGAAAGAGAAAGAGAGGTAACCTGAACAAGAGTCTTCTTAAAAGTATTTGCTAAATTGCTGCAGTCATCCAACAAATTGGGCCAGATAGTTCTGATGCCTTCCCTGTCCTGAATCTCATTTTGTTTTTGGCACTCACGAACAATGCAGGTGTTGTTTTTGTCTGAACAGACAGCCTTTCCATTGACATGCCTTACCTTGATTTCATTACAGAGTTCTTTGATGTTGCTGTACTGCATATCAAGAACTACTAGTTCTCCAGTTGAAAATGGATGGTAAAGATTGCAAAGAGCATTCATGCCAACAAAGCCATATCACCTCTTTGGAAAGATATTTATCGTCCAGTGAGATTTACTTCATCAATTAGAAGTAAATTTAAATATCTCATCCTGCTTAGAGGTAGACTTTTTGATGTAAAATGCACATCTAGTGCGAGACCCGCCACAACTTCAGTTAACTGAAAACAGTTCAAAATAGCAGAAGTATCACCTATAATGGTGTGGAAGATGATCCATCCAGAAAAAAAATTGGTGAACTCTCTAAAAAGTTGATATAAGAGACAGAAAATTGTTTGTGTGCAAGACCGGACTAGGCATACGGATTTAATTCTTACCGTCTGATTGTTGAGCACACCCTGCACATCCTTAGGAAGCCAAATTCTACCATGTTTTCCAGGATGGTTAGGTGACAATTCACAAACAACCTCTCTTCCCATGTCTCGCAACAGACCATGCATCTCTAATTGATTTGAGTTGTTAATAGTTAAAAGAGAACTATCAACGAGAAAATTAATATCAATTTCTGAAAAGAAACCAAGGCCATATAGTATCTCGATTATATATTCTGTCTGAATCAAAGAAAAAGCATGATATAGCTTTTGCTTTATCATAATCTAGCGTGTCAAAAATTATCCCAAGTCTTCTCTAAATACTAAGTTTTTCAATAACACTAAACATTAACATACAGGGATGCTTCTTTTGAACGAATAAGAACTCAAAACTTCAAGAGCTAAAGGAAGTCCTAAATCACTACACTATTTGAAAGCTTCACATAATCTTGTACTGGATGGGTGCGGTGCTCTTGGAGGCATGTCAATCCAACTTTCCAGCCTCATATCCAGTTCAAGTTCCTTTAGCAAATGTTCATCTCTAGTTGTAATGATTCCAGTACCAAACCAACTTCGCTCTCCAAGCTCTCCAACCAATGTATCTAATTGTTCTGATTAGCCCACGTCATCAAGAACAATAAGAACTTCTTTGCAACAAAGTCGTTCTTTGATCAAATTGATTTCTCTTTCAACTCTTTTGATCCTTAGAATATTTGGTTTTAGAAGTGATTCATGTAATTGAACCATAACTTCCCATTGTTTTGAGATTTCTTTAACATTTCAAAGAAAGCAACTTCCCTGTAATATTTAACAAAGTCTGTTAAATACAGACTCTGTCGTAGGTGTCTTGCCCACTCCTTCCATTCCATATATGCCCACAACGTAAACATCTTTCGTAGCAATTTCTAGTAACAAACCGGAATCAACACCTATCATGTGCTTGGAAACATGAAAGCATTTGCAATCCAATTTATTCAACACATCTTCGATAAATTTTGATTCGTCCCTATGCATACACAAAAGCAAATCATCAATTTGAACATGCTCAAACAAGATTTTCAGTATCAAAAATATAATTCAACACCAATTATTTACTGTCAAGTGGGACTGTATCATGCTTGGATCGAAAAGGAAAATTATTCCTTATTGATGTATAAGAGCAGATCTAATTAATCATCTTAGAACCAAAAAAAAGCTATACCCTTTTGCCATATCAGCGAGATCCCACTTCCACCCAGAAAGACACACACCCTTCATGATAAGAGCTTTTCTCCACTGGTTGAACCTTTCCACTTCTTGTTTGAAACATTCATCATGCATCTCAAAAGCAAATAAGGATTTGCAGGTTCCTGCAATACAAAAAATAGCAAGGCACTGTGAGGATTATAAAGACGAGAAGTCAGTCAATAAAATATAATCGTTTCTACTATTTGCTACTTTCCTAGAAAATTCCACACCCATCAGCCAGTGCAAGTCATTTACCTTATCGTCATTGCAATCGTCATTGCAGCATCAACTGGGTCCACAGTTTTCTAATATTCTCCTTCTAACAAACTTGCATATCTCATAATATAAAACAGTTCAGTGTTGGAAAAAAAAAAAAAAAACTGATTGAGAAAAGAAAAAAATTGAGAGATGTCTAAGAACGCTTGGGATTTATTTGATAAAATACTTTGTTTTGAGACTCGATCGAGAATTGTGAATACATCAGGGGTTGATTTGTTCAAAATGTGCAAATGAGCCTGTCCGCCCGTGGTGGAGGAGAGTGCTGATCGTGCAGGATATATTTGACAAATTCACTTTGGCTGTGCACTAATGACTCAACCAACCAAAAGGCAACACATAAATTACAAGTTCCACATCGGATTTTAAAGAAAAAGTATTAGCTTATGATAAATTTGATTATGTAATGCATATTTTTTACTTTTTTTTTATATATATCTATCTCTCAATTTAGCTTATGATAAATTTGATTATCCATGTTCTTTAGATTTCTTTGTTGTGTTGTAGAGTGCTTTTATGTAAGGTTTCTTTCATTGCCAGTTGTCGTATTGATTCGATGCCCCTTGAAGTCTTATTACTGCTATTTTGCTGTTCTTTCATTGTCAGTTGTCGTATTGATTCGATGCCTATTTTGCTGTTCTTTCATTGTCAGTTGTCGTATTGATTCGATGCCCCTTGAAGTCTTGTTACTGCTATTTTGCTGTGACTTCCAACTGCTTATTACTGCGTCTTTTAATGATTACATGAACACATGATGTTTGTGTAGACACAATTTTGAGCAAGATTTTTGTTTCTACAGATTGATAATAGAACCCGAAGGGTGATAGGCCACGAAGCAGAATCAACTTGATGGCGGGAAAGATAGACAGGCCTGGGAGAATGAGACGGCAGTGATCGTGGGATTAGGGAAGACAGACATCTGCAAACAGGGCTTTGCTTGTTTTTAAGGAAAAATTGAAGGTTTCTCTCCTCTTGCTCACTTACTGATCTAGGCGAAATTTTAGTGGACGCTTTACATTTTGAGTCTATAGGATGATGTGATAGACTTAGTCTATCTACCAAGTTCTTATTGAGCATGGCAAAAGAATGCCTTAGAATAGATTACGTCTACTAATCACTATCTGAAAAAAAAAAATTCGAACCTTAATTCCATTAACAAAGAGTAATAAACTACGTGAATTTAGCCTTCCGATTCAGAAGTTTTAACCTTCACAGCAATAGGAAACCACCAAATCCTTAGACCCTTTGTCCCTTCAGAAACAGCATTTGATCTTAACAATTTCTTCAGACAAAACCGATTCGACTGCAGTCTGCTCCCGTGTTCTCCTCCGCTGTAGTTTCCCCAGCTGCGACGCCAGTCTTCTCCTCGGCCGACTTGTCCTCTGCCTTTCTTACAAAAACAGGGAGCTTTTTTTCTTTGAGAGTTCTTGGAGTTTGTAGTGTACTCATATCGCGAGAGGAGGTGAGTGATGATTGGTTATCATGCTTGGATTGAAAAAGAAAATTATTCTTTATTGATGTATAGGAGCAGATCTAATTAATCGTTTAAGAACAAAAAACAGCCATAAACTTTTGCTGAGATCCCTCTTCCACGCAGGGAGACATGCAGAGAGCTTTTCTCCACTCGTTGAACCTTCCCGTTTCTTGTTTGAAACGTTCTTGATGCATCTCAAAAGCAAATGAGGGTTTGCACGTTCCCGCAATACAATTAATAGCAAGGCACTTCTAGGATTACTAGAGGCTCTTAATTAAGGATTATTATATAGTTATCTGTTCTCTCGATATGTCAGTGAGGTTTTAAAAATTTATTTTTATTTAGTTCTCTTGCAATTAAAATAGGTATTTTTAAGAAACACATCACTATAGATTTTGGGGGAAAATATATTTTGTTAGGTGAATATTTTCTTTTTAAATTCATGTATTTCTTTTACACTTAAACATGTCTTTTTTATTAGTAGCATGTTTGTCAAATAAAAACTAAAAATAATTAAAATATATACCTGTAAAAATTTTAATCTTCAGAATTAAGTAAGAAAAAATGTATCTCTTCACTAAGAACTCATTTTCTTTATTCATGTAGTTTTTTTTTTTATTTTGATGAAAATATTCTTTTATCAGATGCATTGCTTTTAAAATTTTTCATGATATGAAAAGCAATTTTGAATGAAAAAACATAAAAAATAATGGTTCGATAATTTGTACATGATTGAAGAAAAAAAATAAATAATTAAAGAGAGAAAATTATCTAACAAACCCACAACAAGACAAATAATAAAATAGATATTTTCTTTTCAGAGCACATTCTTAAATTATTTTCGCATATTATGTTTAAAAAAATAATTGTTAATATCATCATAAAAATCTATAGTTTTATTTAATAACCATGAAAAATTTTAATAATATTTTAAATATCATTTTTATTATTTTATTTATAATGAATTTTGATTATTTCTATTGACCAAAATGTGACCATCAATCCCTTTATCTCTCCTTTTTTTTTATATATATAACTTTAACTTTTTTCTCTTAACAGAATGATTGAAACATGAAGAAATAAAATTTATAATCAAAATGTTAAATTCTAAAACTATAAAGATAGAATACGTGTCAATTTAAACTTTAGGGATCAAAGTAGATTTTTTCACATCTCTTGAATAGTGGGCTCTTTTTTTTTCTGGTCCTTGTTCCAACAAAAAAACAGTTAAAATTTTATTTTATAATATTGATATGTAATTGAATATGAAGATTTTTTAAAATATTCTGCATGCATAAAAACATATAAGAGACAAACAAATCCTAACAAATAAAACAATATAAACAATAAACATAACGCGAGAGTATTAATTTGAAAGAAAAAGGTCTGATAACTAAAATAAATAAAAAATAATCATGTTTTTCCTTGAATAGCAGAGCACTATTTACTTATTTAGCCATGAAAAAAGGCTGATGAAAAGTGGCTGTGGTGTTTTGGCCTTTCGTACAAGTTGGTAAGAAACACATAACTCAGATATTACAGCTGTTTTAAAATAATCATGATTGCATTTAATAAAATATAATTGTTTCTACTATTTGTCAAATCAATGCAAGTCATTTACCTATAATCGTCGCGACAGCATCGAGGAAACTTCGTGCCGTGCGCTAAAGCAGTGAAGAAGAAGTCAGGCAAACTTGTCGTTGTAAGAAAATGGGATGCACTTTATGCACTGAACTAGCCCTGGTCACACGAAACCTTTGACTACATTACAGGTAAAATCCAAAGCACTTAAAAATAAAAATATTAGTATAAAAATTATTGTTATTTCTTATTATATAAAAATTCAAATCAATAGTTTTAAAATTAATAAATTGAATTTCATCAGTATAATAAATTATTTTATTGGAAGGGAGCGAATATTTATTGTCATTGAAGCTTTTGCATTGTTTTAAAGTGGCAATATTCGAATTGTTTTGTCGAGAATAATTTTTTGAGTTTCCTTCCACCAAAGTCTATATGAGGAGCAAAGGAGGTACAAACGGGAAACCTCAAACTAGTCTCTATACTATATATTTATTCTCAATCCAGTCCAAAAACAAAATAGTATCTCAGATTGTTCCTTCCACCAAAGTTTACTAATATTTTCCTTCTAAAAACTTGCATATTTCATGATATAAAAAAACATTATAGGCTGGGAAACAAGTAAATAAAATTTATTAAAATCAAGACAGGGGTGAAATTGAAAAAAATTAAAATATTTTGGATCGATTTGAAAAAATACCTTGTTTAGAGACTTGATTTGGGAACTGGAAATACATTAGGGGCTTCCTGGTCAAACTGTGCAAATGAGCCAGTCCGTCCGTGATGGAGGAAAGTGCTCGTCGTGCACGATATGTTAGACAAATTTACCTTTGTTGTCCATATTTTAAAATAGGAATAATTACAGTAATGTTTATCAAAATCTGATTGTTTGAATAAAAAATGGCATTAGAATGGAGAAACAGTGAGTGAAAAAAAAAAATCTCATTCTATGTGAAAATATTTATTTATTTATTTATTCCTACCATTCTTGATGATCCCAGTTTTGATTTTATCTTTATGGTTCAAAAAACATTTATTTATTTCTACTCCTAACAATATAAAATCTTCTAAATTTTGCTCATGATCAATTTGATTTGGCAACTTGGATGTCAAAGGTATAGATACAATAAACAAGAACTGTTAATTAGATTACGTTTACTGATCACAGTTTAATTAAAAAAATAATTCGAACTTCATTTCGATTAACAAAAAGTTATAAGCCACATGAAATTTGCTTTCGGATTCAGAACTTGAGAGACGTCAAGAAACATAGCCAAAACCAGTGATAAATAAGCCAATTTATGAACTAAAATAAAGTTTCATTAAATTTTGTTCAGATCAGAATCCAAACAACCTTTACATCACACACAAAGATTAACTCCGCCAAACCCACAAAAGACCCAAACAAACTATCCACCTAAGAGCTAGTGAACTTGGTAACGGCCTTAGTCCCTTCAGAGACAGCATGCTTAGCAAGTTCTCCAGGCAAAACCAATCTGACTGCAGTCTGGATCTCCCGAGAAGTAATGGTAGGCTTCTTGTTGTACCTAGCGAGCCTTGAAGACTCTTGAGCAAGCTTCTCAAAGATATCATTGATGAAACTGTTCATGATACCCATTGCCTTGCTTGAGATCCCAATATCAGGGTGTACCTGTTTCAAGACTTTGAAGATGTAGATCTTGTAGGTCTCAACGCTCTTCTTTGCCTTCTTCTTCTTCTTTTCGCTCACTCCTTCTTTGGGCAACTTCTTCTCAGCTCTGGGCTTCTTCTCCGCTGGGGCTTTCTCTGCTGCGGCAGGCTTCTTCTCGGCCGGCTTCTTCTCTGCCTTGGGAGCCATTTTGGATTCCTGAAAATGTGGGACTAAGAAGGAATTTTTTTCTTCTTCTTTTTAAGAGAAAAATTGGGGGATTACTTCTTTTGAGAATTATTTATGAGGATAGGATGGTTGGAGACTTGTAGTTTGTGGTGTGTTTATGTAAGGAGAGGAGGTGAGTGGTGATTGGCTGGTTTTTGGGAGACGCGGACTGGTGACGTGGATGGTTGGATTTAAAAGGATTTAAATAGACGGTAAGAGATTGGGTTTTTGCATTTTGGAGACCGGGTTCTTAAAAGTTGAAAGTTTTGGTTTTTTTTGAAAATTTCCGGGTTTCGCGGGTTGTGTTTTTAAAATGGGTCAGGCCTGGATTCATCAAGCAACACTCCTAAGTCCAGTAGTTTAACAAGCCTGTTTCATCTTCTGTCCCGACGTTTGTTTGCCTAAACTGATTTAGGAATAGGCCTGCGGTCTGTTCAGGTAGTTTTTGTAATTATAATTTTAAAATAATAATAATAAAAAATATATATTTGGTTAATTAAAACTGCATGCAAAATAAATAAAACATATTCTCACGAATAAAAACCAGATTATTTTAGCTTACTAATGTTTTAAATCTAATTACATGTGGGCTCAATGCAATGAGCATAGATTATTCATTTAATCAAACAGTTTTTTCCCAATAATTAAAAAAAAACAAAAATTATTAAATATAATTTAATTATTAAATAATTTTTCACTCCTGTTAAATATAAGCCAAGTATAAAATAGTTAAAATTATCAATATAATTTAATTTCATAGATATTTTAAAAAATATAATTGAATATAATTATATAATTTAGTATTTTATTCTAAATATAAAAATTATGATAAGTTATTGACTGTGATAAGTTACTAATGTAGTTTGATTCTAAAAAAGATGTAAATGAATTAAGCTAGTTTGCTAATAAAAATAGACTTTTAATTTAATGGTTAAATCAAGTTGAAGATTTTATGAACATATTTTACAGGAATTGGTTGATGTTGTTTTCTAGTCAAATTAGATTGGAAAGTTATTATTTTAATTTTTGAGTTTCTTTTCTTTTTTAAATATTCATTTATTTTGAACTTTATTAATTAATTAAGTCAGTTTAGTCTATCATTTTAAAAAAAATCATACGTTATTAAATCAAAATTCTGTTGTTAACAGTTTATCTGTAATTTTAAAATTACACGTTTATAAAACCATATTTCTTACTTTTCACTGTGCACTCGTCACCTCTGTACTCAAGAAAACCACCGTCGCCCATTATCGACTGTCTTAGCTGCAGTAAAAGTTTCGCGAGTTCGGCTCAACGTCGGCATATTTAAGGCTCATGTCGAAGTAGCGCTCCTGTAAATCTTGTAACTCCGGCTGAAGTGACGATATCTTGCCCTCGTATCCGTCTCCTTCTACTACTACATCTTCATCCATCAACCTGAAGTCCATCAGTTAACAAACTGAAACAGAGGCAGCAAATAAAACATAGTGAATTAGACTTGACTGTTATCCCATAGATAACACTTCTAAATCACTTGCCTCCTCTTTCTTCATTTGGTTAGAGATTATCTTCAATTTAATTATTTGTCATCTAAATAGTTGCATGCATAAACTATTTTCAATTGAACATGATATATAATTAATTGTTGGTACTGACCTGTGAGAGATTCAATTCACCAGGAGTAGAAGTAGTCATGTTACTGGATCCAGGACTAAGAGGGAAGGCTTGCATCATTGGATTAGTGTTGATCGTTTTCTTCTTTCCTCTGCTCAGCTCCTCTTTAAGTGCCCGAGTTCTCTTCAGGCACTCTTGCTTTTCCTCTTCAAGGTATCTCATCTTCCTCTGGGATTCATTATTTGCTCTCTTCACCTGGGCAAGCTCATTTTCAGCTCCGCATCCTGGGCACCTATTGCTTTTCTTGCAGTTAAATCCCCTTCCAGTCGAAAAAGCTTCTCCTCACGGGAAACTTTACCATGTCTGCAGTCTCCTAATTCAGCAATAGTTCTCTGCATGTCAGGAATCTCTTGCATAGACAGGATTTTATCAGCCTTCAGTTCCTCGTTATCCCCTGATAAAATATGCAATGAAGATTCAAGTTTTTTATTTTCAAATTTGACCTCATTAAGTGATCTTTTAAGATCCGGAATCTCATCTTGAAGCAGTGATGTTTTCAGCAATTGGATCCTAAGGCTGGAAGTTTCTTCAGTAACTTGTTGCTTCTCATATGCAGAAACTTTAAGTTTTAATTCCAGCCCCTTAACAATGCTTTTATGTTTCTCTTCTTTGGATTTGACATCTTCTAACAATTCAAATAGCTTTTAATAATCAGCAATCAGAACTTCCTAGTTTTGTTTGGAAGCAGCAAGTTCATGCACAACTCTAAGCACTTTAATCTCTGATTCCATCTGGAGGGAACTGAGGTTGCTCTCAGATAATTCAAGTTTTCCATGTAATTCTTGCAGAGAATCTTCCAGCATAGCTTTATCTGAACGCAATTGAGGCACTTCAACCACAGCTAATTCTGAAGCTGTCCTTTACTTTTTGTCATGAGTAGCCGTTCAGTCAGATATGCAATCTCTCTTTGAAGATTCCCAGCTTCAACTGTCTTCTCTAAATGAATCTGATTCAGAATGCTCTCTTCCGTTGCAAGTTTCGTTTATATTTATTGTTTTCTTGAAGAAGCTAATCAAGTTCTACACTAAGGGCTAGCTATTAATTCGAGGTAATTTCTTCCTGCAGCAAAATATGTTTACCTTCAAGATCTTCTACTTCCTTGGACATATCAGGAAAAAAATAATTCAGAATCCCTTAGCTCAGCTACCAAGACTGTACAATGCTCATGTAACTCCATCTTTTGCTTCCTCAGTTCTGCATTTGATTTCTGAAGCAAACTGCATTCTTCGAAAAGACTTTCAACATTTGCATGTCCTCAGCTTTTGCTTCCTATCAACCTTTTGTGCCTCCATTTCACTTTCCAATATTCTCATTTCTTCTAGGAGACTCGTATTACGAGGTTCTAAATTATGCAATTCCACGAGGTTCGATTCTCTATCGTTGGACAAATATCTTAACTGTTCTACCAGCTACATATCCAGCTCTGACAACTTCTTCTCTAAAATTTCCTTGGCTAAAGCCTGCAAACCCAAGTTACTACCAAGCACCGTCATTTCATTTCATAAATCATCTAAGCATTTAGAGGCCATAGTGCTTTCTCTTATCGTAGCTTCCATATTTTTCTGCAACCGCTGTTTCGCATTCTGAAGATTAGAAATCTCAGTTTCTGGCCTCATATCAGAACTCCTTAGAGTATCCATCTCTTGTTCCTTCAAAGAATTAAGCGTGATAAACCACCATATCTTTATATCTTGAATGAATGATAAACCTTCTTGTATTTCTATTTAGAATAATTATTCAGTAATAATTTTTCTATGCTCACATGTGTACACATGATTTTTTAAGGAATCTATTATACTTGGTGTTTTATTAATGATATTCCTTATTAATGTCTTCGAAAGCAAAGGATTTTCCAATCATTTCTTTATCTGAAAACGACAAGATTTAAAGAATATAAATACCTCCGAACCATTCAGGTAAGGGTTCAAAGCTTTTGATCTCTTAAGATAAACTCATATAAATTTTAGAATATTAACACACTTAAAACTTAAAAACAAATATCTTTGTTCCTTGAATTTAAGGTTCTTTTAAATTATTTATTGTCTCAAAATATTTATTATTTTTTCCATAAATATAATGACTTTATTATTGGAGAGTCTTTAGATCTCATGATTGAGACTATTTTTGCAGTTACTCAAACTTTTACCATGAACCTAAAATTCATTAGACTAAAAAAAATATTTAAATTATTAATTAACCATAATTTCAAACAATAAATAACTTATTATTTACATATCTTGAATTTTGAAACATCTTCATTTTCGAAAGAAGCAGATTTTTCTTCAAACAAATCTTTTAGCTGGACGAAACTGTTCAAAATAGGCTTTGCTTACTCATTTTGATTAAACAAATCTGTAGCATTTGAAATCACGGATTTACTGAAAGCAGAACTAGATTTCCCACTTGTAGGCGAACAAAGATCATACTGTTTCTTCTTCACATTCGCTAAACATGATTGAATGTGTTCCTGCAACTTAGATAATGTTTTGGCCATTTCAGCGGCAGCATGCATGTGAGTCGAAAAGCTTGACGTCTGTACAGATGTTTGCAGGATGGTCATTGGCCCTGGTTTCCATTTCTTCATGACGTTCTAACTGTTCTTGTACTGTATCAATCTCAATTTCTTTTCGTTCTAACTGTTCTTGTAGACTTACGATAGATCTGCACATTTAATCTGCAAAATGATCGGTGAAAAGTTCTTAGCTAATAATTTCCTTCTTTCTCAGCTCCTCTTCAAGTTTGCATGTCTGGGATCTCAATTTCCTAACCTTCAGATTTTCTTCTGTAAGCTCACTGCAATCTCTCTCAACGAAGATTTAGAAACTTTTGGCAGTAACGTTTGCCAAAATGTTCGTGTTTACCAAGTGTTTCTCATCTCTTCATGCCCTTTTACAAAGATCTGAAGTGGGAAACATGGATTTCAATAAAAATTCTGCAATCAATTAATAAACAACCAAGCAATCACAAAATAGCAAAGAATCCACTGCAACTGATCCCTAGTAAAATGGTTCCATAGTTACACTTCTTTAACGGTAACGAAATTAACCGTAACCTCTCTCGGGATGCCGGATCTTGACGATCCCTACACGAACAACGCCATCCCAATTCAAAATCACACATTAACATACATCCTAATCACATCAATGCCGATAAATTATCATCAGAGTAATCAATCCATCGTATCATGGAAACTGCAAACATGAAGAGACATTCATCAATCTCTTTTTTAGTTTAACGTGAGTGTCCGGGCTAGCTTGCGCACACTTCAACTAATCTCACGGGGTTGAAGTTAACGACCATGTAAGCCTAGTGATATTATGAGCAACTACAGGGGACATTCATCAATCTCTTAATGTAGTATATTTAATTGGAGCATGTTTGCATTTCGTTTAGAGATATTCTTCGGTGTACCGGGAATTATACTTCTCCCTCTACAAAAACATGAGATTCATGAATTATTTTTATAGCGGCTCTTGTATTCTTAAGAGAAAGGTGGAGTACAACTCCTGATTTGTTTTTTTTTTGATGAAAAACAACTCCTGATTTGTCTAATAATTTCTCCTTATTTATGCTTTTCTACTTTCTTTTTCTATAGCTTTCTAATCCTTTTTTTCTTTTTCATTTTTTACAATTTAAATTCTTTGTCAAGAACATATCATTCATGTTCAAGAGGAAATATGTTTCATTACTTTTGGAATTAAATCCTGGTTGACAGAGTGTAGAACATGTATATGTATTTACTAGCTAAGCTGTTTCTCGAGGAATTGCTTCTCCTGGTGAATCTCTTAAGAGTCTAACTTGGTTATGGAATTATCAAATTATAACCTGATCCTACTTAGATATGTGTTTGATGGAGAAAACTATATTGAAACATTAGTTAAAAAAAAATATAATTTATAGTTTTTCTTAGCTTACATCTTCAAACCACAATGACAAAACCAACCGCATTGATGTCAAACATACACTAAGGTCCATCTAGACATGGGCAACGTTTCTCAAAAACAGAGCTATGTAGCAACCCAAGAAACTGTGAAGGAAGATGGGGACAGAACACAAATAAAAATTACAGAAGTTCTTGGCGTTTGCAGTTGTTGTCTGAAGAACTTCCAAGTGGATATATGCTGGCTCGTGGGCCGCAGCTTACAGGGGATGCAATTAGTGATGTATTATGGGGTTTAGACAAGGGACCAAACCAAATGAATATGAAGTTTTGATCGTACATTTATTTCTTTGCCTTCCCATTAGATTTTGGAATAAAATTTGTTCACGTGATGCCAACTTGCATGTTGGCTCTCAAGATTCGCCGCCCTGTCCTGTTGTCTTCTTGTTCTTTTGGTTCACAAGAGTACAGTACTTGCTAAATCATGCTCTCACATGATGTTGGAGAATTAGAGTCCAATGGGTTGGAGTTGTTGGGTGGATGCCAAAACTTATTGAACTCACACGCCAATTTTCTTCGCCAAAAGCCAATGATATGTGTTATGATTTGTTCCAAGAGTGGCATCATTCCTTCCCATTACGTATATCCAACCCATTTAGTAAATTAATTACTGTATCGTGGATTAGGTTTGATCACCTTTTGAATATTTTACCCAAGTCTATAATTGAAGATATTTTCATCCATGAACATACTGATTTAGACAGCCGTCGGTCTTCGTTTTGAACACGAGATAGTTTTTGTCTGCGTACGTTATCTTCTCGGATTTATTTTGAAAAAAATAAGCATGGAAAGTCTATGCAAGAACTAATCAATAAGGGATTTAATTTTAATTTCAATGGACAGATACTGATACAGAAACCGTTAAAATCAGGAAGAAAAAAAATGATTGACTTCCATGTCTTCAATTTATTAGTCAGGGTGGGCTAGTCTTGAAGGTGACCTCGCTGTAAAGCTAGCATCGACGCCTTGATGCCAAAATGACAGTGATGCAGCAGCAAACTTCACTGCGGAAAAGTGGACTGAGTTACGATAAATTTTCTCCTGAGATCTGGTCAAGAGCCTATAAGTTCTTTTGCTTTTATATACCGTTGTTTGAACGATGGATTATGCAAATACCCGGCCCGAGCATAGTTTTTTTTTTTCCAGGGAAAAATGAAATTCTCACCTTCGGCAATGTGTGTGTGTGTGTGTGTGAGATGGCTTGAAAAAATCAGGGCACACAAAAACATTGAAGAAGGAATAATGTAAGCAGAAATAATATAGTTTTGATTTGATGTGCTAATATCAAATTTATTTATTTTTGTGTTTTTACATCGTTTTGATTTGATGTGCTAATATTAAAAATATTTTTTTAAAAAAAATATTTTAATGTATTTTTAAACGAAAAACAATTATTGCCGCAATGTCAAACACTATCTTAAAGAACCAGAGATTTAAAGCTTGATATAAGTTTTTAGTTGAATTTAATAAGATATTGACCCAACAAAATTCATTTAATTCAGCTAAGTTTTTAATGACTCACGAATCAAACCTACATGAGTCAACATCTAAAGAAGAAAAGAAAAATAATAATATCATTTTAATTAAAATAATTAAACTCAAAAGTTGAGAAAAAATTAATAACATCAAAAAGAAATCACCAAAAAATTGAGAAAATTAGGGCACACAAAAACATTGGAGGCCAATGTAAGCAGAAAAATATAGTTGTTAAACTTAATTTGGTATTATGAGTTTACCTAGAAAACTTGATATTTATAGTTTGATATGGATTCTTAATTAAATTTAATAAGATATTAAACCAATAAAATTCATTCCATCCAGCTAAATTTTTAATAATCTAGTTGAATTGATTAAACCTATATGAATTAATAACTAAGATTAAAAAAAAAAGAAATATAATTATTTTAATAAAAATAATTAACTTAAATTAATCCAATGATCTTTGATTGATAACTAAATACTTTTAAAGTTAATATCCGGAACGAGAATAGCAACTACAAAAAAAAAAAAAAAAAAAGTAGTAGAAAGAGACGTACAAGTATGAAAATCAATAAGTAATTTTGAAAAAAAGGCAAGCCTACCTTTACAGGACATCTGTTTGAATTTTGAAGAAGCAATGAAAATGATATGCAAGAAATTCAGCTAGATATTTCTTTGAAGTAACTGGTAACGCATCCTCTGTGCCTTGAAAAGACCGCCACCAAGGTAGAGTTTGTGCTTCGAGCAAGATACAAGTCCTCGTAACATGGATCCATCACCAGCAGCAACTTCATGGTCATATGTCGGAATTTCAAACTTTATTTTTCCAAATTCAAGCTGTTGATAAATTGATCGATCAGAATTCACATTGCATATACAAGTCTATGCATGAAAATTTGAATTTGTACGAACTTTGTCTTTAGAGTATTTGCGTGTCTAAGCTAGTTTGGGGTGTAGTTGCGGTTGTTTTTTAAAGTGTTTTTCACTCAAAAATACATTAAAATAATATTTTTTTATTTTTTAAAAATTATTTTTGAAATCAGCGTATCAAAATGATCTAAAAATATCAAAAAAATATTAATTTAAAATAAAAAAATAAAAAAAATTAAATTTTTTTAAAAGCGCTTTTGAAACGCAAAAACAAATAGAATTTTACGAAACTCAGTTAAAACATATGTAAAAACTGTGTTTCAAACTTAATTTTTTAGTGGGTCCCACAGTATAAAACACAGTTTGATTTACCACCAAATATCTTTCTGCGTTTATTTCACCGCAAATACAAAAACCGGTGAAAAATAAACATAGCATAAAAAGGATTTGAATTCTCTAAACATGTTTATTCTCTAAACATGTTTAGGGTCTAAACACATTGTTAAAATCCAATAAGACGTTTGAATAAGTCAAATAAGCTTATTAATAAAACTCATTAAGCATAACTTTTAATTTAATTATGAGTTGGAGCTAGAATCCAATAAGATGTTTCAAGATTTTCTTTATTTTTTTTATTGGTTTTTTTCTAGTTAGGTTTAAAAAAATGCATTTAATCTGGGTTTATTAGCGAGATCAACTCGATTTTCTGCTTAAAAATACTCTTGTACGTTACAGGCATTGAACTAGGGAAATTCAAAATTTATTTAAAATTCTCTCTGCAGTTTAACTGCCATTTTAAAATTTGTGAAATCGTATTTTTCTTTTCTTTTCTTGTCATTGTACGTGGCGTCAGGTCCTCTATGGTGTCTGAATCAAACACGCACACTTACTTTCGTTTCTCTAATTTAATTTCATCATCATGGAGTGCTGGTGATGAAGGACTTTGTCAACGTGCGTGGGCTCGGGGACCCAATGGACAAGGGTAGACCCTCCAAGATTTGGGCCTCTAACATGCAAGTGTAGGGATTAGAGTCCCTGTTCGTTTTGAACATAGCAAAAAATAAATCTTTATGAATCAAAAGCATGGACTCCCAGAGGCTTTATATATAGCAGTGAAAATGGAGGATAGATTAGCAAATAGCTATAAGTTACTTAATAACCTACAAAAGAACCCTAGGTTTCTTCACATTTTTTCTTTAATTCTAGCACCGATCCTAACAAGTCTTTACTACTGCGCTTTGATTTGCCTGTGCTCAAGGCAAACTTCTTATATTTGATATTTTGTTTATTTTTCCTGTAATGACGTAGTTATAATTAAACAAAACTCTTGTTACAAGTCAAAACTTTATTATCATGAAAAGATATTCAATTTTTATTTATTCAGGTTTCACTTGCTAAAAGATTATTACAAAGGGAAAAAAATTAGAAAACCCTAGTAATATTAGATAGAAAAAACAAAATAGAAAAATTACTCTCTTTAAATAAACTAAAAAAAACATAATAATACTTAATAGAAAAAAAACTCCTAAACTAAAGAAATAAAAATAAAAATAAATATATTTATTTAAAAAAAAACTCATGCATCGCCTAGCTGAGACAATCTCCTGGACTCCAGGAAGTTCTTGTTCTTGTGTTCATGAGATGCCATGTATTGAATAAAAGTCGCAAAGTCTGTATCCTTATACCGCCTTGGATTAGCATCATTGACGAGTTTTGGCGATGGACGAATCATGCTGTTGAAAGGTAAACTGTGTAACGAGGCAATGGAGATTCGAGACTTCGAAGGATTGACTAGAACTCTATGGAGTACACTCCTGTACTTCCCATTGCTAAAAATCTGCCAAATGATGAAAAAAGGGTTAATTATGCATGGATTAGTAATTGAAAAACTGTTAAACTTAGTAATTAAAGCTTAATGAACTAACCTCAAGATGATCACCAACATTAACAACAAATGAATTGGGAATTGGTTCCACAGTGACCCATCTCCCTTCATGCTGAATTTGCAGACCCTTAACTTCTTCATCTGGGAGAAGTAGAGTAAGGAATCCATAGTCTGAATGGGGTGGCATGCCAAGTGTCAGGTCTGGTTCAGGACATGAAGGGTAGCAATTAGCCACAATGAGTTGGCTCCCATCCTCAAATTCCTTTAAGAGATCACAGCTATCACTTTCATCGATATTTTTTTCTGTTTCAACCAATCCTAAGCTCTCTAATATTGCTTTCGCAAGCATTAGATACAAGGATTTTGTTCCTTTCGAGTAGTTAACCACCGCTTGCCTGTTAATAAATTAAACATGGAATTAACAATTAATAATTAATGGAGACATGTATAATAATACACTTGACACTTACGTACAATAAGGAATAATTAATCATCTAATTAATCTAATTTATTTGAGTAGGTAATTGAGCAGGACCAGATTCACAGCATCATGCTAGAAACATGAAGCTCATATTAGGTGCAATATTAGTGCAGATTTATCACCTTAGCTCGGCAGGAGAAGAAGGCCAAAAAGGAAGAACATCTGAGAGGGGATGGCAATTAAGCTTTATAAAGTCTCTCCAGCAAAACACCCTATCTTTGTTCTGATTAAAACTTGTTCCATATCTAACTGGTGCACTCTGATCTTTCGACATGTACTTCGATCTCTCCTCGAAAGGAAGCTCGAAGAATTTCCTAGCTGCTTGAATCATTTCGAGAACGGATTCACTTGCAATGCCATGATTTATCAACTGCATAAACCAAAATTAGAACTAAAACCAAGGATATATAATTAGCTGATGTGGTAAATCAATCATGCTCACCTGAAAAAAACCATATTCTTCACAAGCTTTTGAAAGGGATTCGAGGGCATGAATTCTATCCGGACCTTGCAGCTGAGCAAGATCGATTATAGGCAACTTGAGATTAGTAGCGCCATCTTTTTTCGATAACAGAGGACGTTCCAAAGCCGGCAATATGTATTTTCTAGGCACTTTTGTCAACCCTCTCTCACATAGATGTTTCACTCCTTTATGGTACTTATGACTTTCTACTAGCTCGTCTTCTTTGCAAATGGTTTGAACTTCCAAGACCAATGCCGGTGACATGGCTGAAATCCAATTATTTCAAGGTCGAATATTAATGCAACTTTGTTAGTTAATATAGTATAGATACGGCAAGGGGAAAGAAAACAATGATTTGTATTCAATATATAACAAGAAACGAGTGAGACCTTGGACCACTAGATATAGCTAAACAACTACCTTGAGAAAGAGGAGAGAAACAGAAATGGTGATGGGGTGAAGAGGAATGTTGAAGGAGAGGTGTATATATAGGGGAGAACACAAAAGTCTACCAACAGCAAGTCTTCATAAACCAGCTTTGGTTTTGCAAAAAATACTGACTAGTTTGTTTTTTATGAACAAGATACTGGAAATTATATGGACTAATTCCATTCCATGCAAAGGCGACCATTGACTTGGCTTAGTCAAATACCACGAGGCAGTGCCGAGGAAAGGTTCACATGCATGGCCCCTCAACCATAGAATATATTTCAAGCCTATAAATAAATTTATGGAACCTTTGTCTTCAAAGGATTTGTTGTTGATTTGATAAGTTTATGTAACTATCTTATAAAGAGGTATCGATACGTATAGGTATATCTACATCTACGAAAACTAACCTTTGATCGATCTATCTTATATATAACATCGAATATATGTATATAAGTGAAATTGTCATGTCTCTTGCCTTTGCTTTATGTATACAATTTCATGTACGAAGTTTTGCCCTATTTCTCTCCTTGGAAAGAGCTGATTACCTCGTATGCAATTTGATCATGTACGAAGTTTTGCCCTCTTTCTCTCTATGGAAAGAGTTACCATGCATAAATTGCTTTGATATATAGCAAGAATTGCATGTTGGTAAATATTCCATGAGAGCACGGGCACCCGTGCTCTCTTTACTCTCATTATGGCCACGGGGCCGGCCATGATCCCTAGCTAGCTAGTTAATTAGTTGATTTACCCATCAACTAAATGCAAGGACTGGTAGCAAACTTGAGATATTGGAAGATAATAAACGATGATGATGGAATTTAATCTTGTTGAGTAGCCAAGAGATACGTACTGCTTCAGCAGTACTTCCCGTGGATCTATGCTTGATTACAAGAAAAACAAAACAAAAAATGTGAATTAATTTGATACTAACCTGTCACCAACTGATCACTCATCGATGACGCGTGGTTAAGTTTTGGGTGTCCTAATACACCCCACCTTCCTCGATGTCAAATGCCTTAGCAGAAAGAGACAGTTTAGGGTTTTATAGCGGTATAGTACTATAGCTAGGAGTTAGTGGTTGTTTGGCCCAGAAGCTCCATTAATTTGTCCTATGTTTTCCATTCGGTGCACGCATCAGTTCCCTGAGTCTCTGCTTACTGTATGTTTGCTAATATTTTCTAATCACCTCTCAGTTGTCATGTCCATTGGAAGATCGAGGGGACCTTTTTTTTCCCCTCAAAACCAGAAGTCAATTATTATCTTATTTCCATTTTTTAATGGCAAGTGAAGTCAATGGTTTCTATATTCCAAAATTGCACGGGCCGGAGCCTCGCGTTTTAAATTTCGAACAACATACAATCCATATCCATATATATTTGAGTTAGATGAGAGCGGAATATTATATCAATTGAGAATATGATCGTTTTTCAAATGATATTAAGTGTAAGGTTGGTAATGAGGTATATATTGTTTTTATAAAAATATTTTTTAATTGAAAATATATTGAAATAATATTTTTTTTTTACATCAACATATTAAAATTATTGAAAAATATATACCTAAAAAAATTCTACTTAATGTATTTTCAAGCCAAAATTAGTTTGGAAAGCATTTTGAAAAAATGTTGAACTACAAAAACAAACACACCCTAGCTAAAATATGTATTCTATATTGACATGGAGATAATTTTCTTAAAAATACTAGTTTCAAAATTCAAACTCAAGAGATCAGAGAATAAATATATATATTAAGATGAGCTAGATTTCATGTATTAAAATTATTACAAAAAATTAATCAACTAATTCTACTAGCCATAAATATCTAAAAATATCTATGGCTAGCTATTCATGAAAAATATTTGTATTATGTTTTATGAATGAGGATTTCTTGAATGCAATATCCTCTTTACATGAGCAGGTTTAAATCTAATAGTCGGGAATTATATAGTTTTCTTCGCTTAGATAAGATTTGAGCCATAATAATTATAGTTTTTCCGGTTACAATGATACAATAGGACTAACTCCTGTACCTCATTGCGAGAAAAACAAAATTAGAACATGAGATGATATATAATTGCGATAATAAATAACTAGGTGTTAATTAAGCCCGTGAAGCATTCCTTGATGACGAAAACAAGTGTCTCCCTCGAATTCAACTCGAGAAATACTAATTAAATTTTTGGTCGGTCGAGTATAAATGAATTATAAATTTCAAGAATCGCGTCTTATGCTTGTCCCTGCACATTAAAATCCAAGTCTTTCATTTCGATTGCTAGGTAATTAATCTAGTAATCTTATTCTGGAAAAAAAAAATTAAGTGAGAAAATTTTAAGCAGGTGTAAAGGGAGCACAAGCTGTTATCCAATTAGCTGCCTACGTACCCCATGCATATTTAATCACCTCCCTCGTCGTCATTGCTCCCAAGCATGATATATGTGTAGATATATCCATTGACAATGGCTTGTATGCATGAATGCCCCCGAAAAGCACCCAGAGAGGTTAGGACAAAATCAAGAGATTCAGCATTATTTATCAATTAGGCATAATTACTATGCTTTGATCACTATATAAACGTTGGACAAGCACTATATTTCTTGAAACACATTCTAGCTAACTCCTCACCTAATACACGTCTCATGCTCATGATTTTATATATTTTTTTAATTTAATCTGAACTCACAATCCATAACTTTTAGCCATATGTCACGTAAAAAACACAAAATTAATTTATTCCTGTAATTTCACAAGGTGTGATTAATTAATTACTTAATTATGAAATGTTTACCTGCTGCTTATGAATTACCTTTCGCTGGATCAAAGATAAACGGGAAAGATATAATAGGATATCATCTTTTTGATTTTGAAATGTATTTAGATGTGATGAAACTATAGTGTTAATTACTTGAATTTTATTACAAGAACTTCTTGAGTTTTCTCTTAGTAATTAACAAGACATGAAGCCTGATTGAATCAATAAAATTTATGGAATTATGGATGAATAAAGCAGATTTCAGCTTTAGGCCCCGATGTCACTGGAGAATAAGCGACATCAATGGTGGGACATCCAATGTGGCCCATTATATATATATATTCGCCTCAATAATTATTTCTTATGTAATTTTTAAAGTCTTGGATGTTGATAGATACTGTATTAGTTATTAGATCTATCACGAATTCACTATATATTGATATTTTTTCCATTTTATATTGTTTGACTTAAAAAGAAGGCTCCATCTATTATTAGATTTGTTTAGAGGCTTTAATTATGCATGGTCCATTCTAGCTGAAAGCAATCATTAATGTAAATTAAGACTTAGGGTTAAATATATTTTCTCCTGCATCAAATAAAGCAAGGAGTATGCTAGAAATACTTGAAACTCTTATTAAATCTTATTATTGAATGATTTTTTTTATTAATTATTTTATATTGTATAGATAAGATTCAGATTCCATATATTTTGAAAAAAGCTGTTTACCATATAATCCAGTAAATAATTAATTAGTATTCCTAGCATCACACTTTTTAAAATATCATCATAAATCTCCAACTTCCCTAAGGTTGATGATTTGGTCCCCCTTCATAAATCGATCATAAACACAAGCGGTATATGAGACTTTGTTTAAAGATGAAAAAGAAAATGCCATAATAGTTTTCATCAATCTAATCTCATACTTTTTAATCTTAATTTATCATTAAGATAACTTCTACATATATGACATATATGATCGTGAGAGTAATTTAAAATTAGTTTTATATTTACTAATGATTCTTTTTAATTCAAAGTTTAAAATTCATTAATTATTAAACTTGATTTAATGAATCATGATCACTTGTCTCCAACTCAAACCAGTTATAAAGAAAGTCAACTTAAAATTGATCCTAGTTTAATTTTAAAAAAAATAATAATTAATTAGCTAACCAAACTCTTAATAACTTTTGAATTGAATATTAATTCAGATTTAATAACCATGTTCTACATATCCTAAAAACATGATAACAAGATAATTATTATCTTGAAAATAATTTTTTTCCCACCCAAACATTAATGAATTTACTTGTGCATTAATTTATATATTAATTAGAATTAAATTCTTTTATCCAAATAATTTAAAAAACATATTTTTTACATCAATAAAAAGTATTCAAATGAATATTCTTGTTTTAAAGATATTGGGCCGCAGAGTTTGAATATGGAAAAAAAAAATCAAACCTTTTGAAGCACCTGGACCGCTGCTTTTCCCCGACAATTCCTGTCCAAGTATTAGTACCTTAAATGAACTACAGCAATCTTAAAACCATAGGAGACTTCTTGTCAGCCTTTTAGTCTCTATGAAAAATTCTTCAAGTTGCATGACACGTGATTTTAAGACCAAATATTTCAGGCACATGTACATAGTCAAGAGAATTCATTGGGCAAAAAAAAACTTACAATAGACCACCACCTCGGCTTGGATCAAAATGACTGATTTAATTATATCAATTTGAAGTTTAAATTCACATATTTAACGAGTTATATGAGAGAAACAATTCTTCCAGGAATCTTTAATCCACTTGTTCAACGGCACGTTTCCATTATATTATTTTTTTAGATATAGTAGTAGCATATTCTTTCATGTGCTAGACTTGAAAATTTGTATATATTGACTTTGGTCCATAATAAAATTCTTCAATTCTCTTGTTCAAGAAAGTGCTACTAATTCTTCCATATCGGAGGCCTACAAACACAATTCTATACTCCTCCGCCTCCCCCTTCGATGCTCCACCCCGTTACATGTCAATGACACAATTCTCAGTGACCTGGATAAAAATAATTAAAAAAATTACCAAGTTGAATTAAAAGACAGACCATCACATGTTGTTAAGTAGATGGGCCAGGTCTTTTAAGTAGAGCCCAAGCCCGTAAAAGTGGTTGACTAATTTAGTAGTAGTTGGGCCTTGGACGTTCATTCCTCGGTTTTTTTTTTTTTTTGAGCTCACACTCATGGGGCCTGTTTAGGAAATCAACATACGAATTTATAATCAAAAGTAAGAAAGAAAAGCCCACCTGTTTCTTCTTAAAAACATATGAAAAGGAGAAAAAAAGAGCTTCCATTTCATAAGGCAGCAAAGGACAGAGGACCCGAAGAGAGAATTGGTCCCCGGAAGATGAAGCTATCAATGTCTTAACACCTACTTGGTCGACCAAATCACACTCATCGGTTTAAGCAGAGCAGTGTACTGATTAATATACTTGGCAGACCCAACTGGGGTCTAGCATAAAAAAAAAACCCAGGTCGTCGGGTTGCTGAGTCAACCCACGAGTAACCAAAGTCAACTCAATTTAAAACAATGTTATTTCATTTTCAGAGTTTCAACCAGCAATTTTCGAGTCATGAGTTTTTCGCATCAGCCTATCACAGAGCTAGCTTTAATAATAAGCCGTTTTAGGCTGGTTGATAAAATCACACTTTATCTTGTACTGGGCCCAAAACATCACAACTGTTAACGATGAAAACAAGGCAGGGGCCTGAAATCAGATTGTTTGTGCAGGGCTTGTGGGCCTATTGGATCCATTACTACTCCCACGAGCCGATGCTTTCAATGTAAATTCACAGAAGCTTTGTTCTTGGGCCCGCATCCGGGCCCATCATTGATTAGACTTCACAGTTAGCGTTTAATTGGGTTCCCAATCAATTTCAGCTCCCAAATCTTTTTTAACACGTTTAAGATCTGATAGTGAAAAAACCACCTGTATTATTTCCTTGAAACATTTATTCTTAAAGTGGATGTAAGTGTTTAAGTCTTTTATATTGTCCTAACAGGAATACATTAATTCTTGATGTATTTCCCTTTCCATCTTAATTAAACGCTAACATGTGTGCTAAAAGTATTATTCTGAAACCCAGCTTAGTCATTCAGATCGACCCAATAACTTAGTAATGTACTGCTCCAGACATGATACATTATTAGTGTAAAAAGTAAAAACCAATCATTTTATTTTATTAAAATAATATTTTATATATATTTGTTAAAAAATTAAAAATTAAGTTGATCCACTCATGTGAATCAATTAAAATTTATTTTTATGTTTTAAAAGCAGTTTTGAAAAAATTTAAATTTTTTTATTTTTTTCTTTGCTTCAAATTAATATTTTCTTTGTATTTTCAAATCATTTTGATATATTAATGTAAAAAATAATTTTTTAAAAATAAAAATATTATTTTAACACATTTCTAAACAAAATATATTTTAAAAAATAATTATAACCATATTTATAAACATCCTCCTCCTATGAATGTGGATCTCATATGAACATGAATTACTCATAATATAAGCCTGTAAGAAAATCGCAAGACCCATATATCTAGCGTGAAAAAAAAGATGCAGGATTCTCGAGATTTTTAAGGAAGTATACTTGTGAATATTGTCGGTACTATTTTTTTCAAATGTGAGACAATTGCTCAAATAATATATAGCTGGATGATGTGAGTGCTTTAGAATACATGACATGGCATGGTAGGGTTGATCAATCACACCGTTTTTTGGGCCTGAAAGATGCCCGTTGAAACACATATAGTCCCTATCACATTCATTGCTAGCGCCTGCGGTCTATATATTTATTACTAATGAAGAGGATGTTTGAGAGTCTTTCATTTTTTTTTTAATTTTAATTTTTTTTATAGTTTTAGATTATTTTTATGTGTTGATATTAAAAATAAATTTTAAAAAATAAAAACTTATTTTAATATATTTTTAAATAAAAAACACTTTAAAAAATAACCATTATTTTATTATCTCAAGAAACCCCCGAATCCTTGGAAACCAAATTGACAAATGGCATAGTGTTTTTGTGCACGTTTTGAAAGAGGCATGTGAAGCTTCTTGTTGTAAGGCCGTCAAATTATTACTGTCTTGACTCTTTAGCGAAATGCTGGAGTGTACATTACTCAACGAAATTTCATGACAATGTGAAAAGTAATCAGTACCACACATCAAGATTATAGATGGTAAAAATATGGGTTCGAATCCTTTCATGTTTCTAAACGAATATCACCGTATTAAATCTGAATAATTGAGTTAAAATTGAATAATCATAATTTATATTTGATAAAAAAAAAGAAAACGAAAATCATATATGAAGACTCCTCGATAAACTTTACTGGTAAAATAACAAGCAAGTGGCTGTAGTAGTACCAAGGCAGCACAAAAGAATATGGAATAGAGTTTGCTTTGCATCGACGATGGGATCTACATTTTGGTACACTAGCTAGCAATGTAATGCACACACCACTCTTGAAATGGAAGCAGACATGGACACCCATAAAGCTTGATGTCCCTGTGTTGGCTTTTACCTAGGTAGTTACATCCTATGAGTGCTACATTCCAAATCCTTGTAAATTCTGTTTCTTGATATCTTTCCGATCTGGTCATGACATGCAGACATGCTAAAGTACAAAATCACCACCTCGGATTCTGTGAATTTTGGATCCCTCCTACTACTGTAAACGTAATTCAGTTCGGCAAAAACCCTTTTTGAATTTCTCATGGATAACGCCCTTTCCTAGCTTGCTGTCTTACCTCACGAGACAGATGAAGATGTGTTTCTTCGAGTGGACGAGACATGATAATGGGCCCCTATGAGCATGTCTTTCCATCTCTCTAACAGTTATTAAAGAGATACAGTGCTAATATCATCTCTCGTTTTAATTTTGTGTGTGTGTATTAAAGTTTTTAATCATTAGGCATTCTCGAATCAATACTTTATATATTAGAGATTTTTTTTTCCTCTCAAGAAGAAGTGTTGTATCTCTTACATTTTTTCTTTTGTTTTCAAATTTAGCTAAAAAAATGGCAAAAAAATTGAAAATAAAAATCATATATGACATCAGATAACCCGTTTAAGTATAAATAGTATTAATATAATTTGGATCAAGTCTCGAGAATTATTTCCAAGTGCAGATTAATTGTGGGTTCTCGGATCACTTTTCTTATCACTACTTTTCCTAGATTTTCTTCTTTTTCACTTCCTTGATGTAATATTTCCCTTTACTATCCCTTTCCCCAGTTTCATCCAATCTTTCGGTCATAAAGAGAAACAGCACTAGACATACTTAATGAAGACGGTGCAGAAATAAATAAAGATACTATCTGCTTGGAGAAGCAAAATATTAAAGCAAATTATGCGTTTACTAACGTATAGCTAGTAGCTTTAACATTACGTTTTTGGACGGTCGGCCAGCATCTTTTTGTGGTATAAGCTACAAGATCTAAATAATTTCACTAGCTTTTGGAGAGTATGTGGCAGCCCACCTCCAGTAGTCACCAACCTATTTGAATACTCATCATCTTGTAGTTCAAGTTATCAAAAGGTAGGAAATTTTATCACAGACTCTCCATGTTTCTTTTAAACAGAACTATGTGTAGGGTACCCTACAAATCTAGTAAATGGAACATGCCCATTTAACCATTCTTCCTCTATATGCCCCCCCAAGTCACAGGAGTGAGAGCAATTAATTAATTAGACTACTGTAATTAATCAGTAGTAATATTGTAAAATAAAAATAAAAAAACAATATGTAGACTCTGTCTCAACTTTTTGATGGGATATTAATTAAGTTTTAAGCCTTTTAGTTTACATGTAAAAGCAGAAGCCATCTTGTAAATTGTAACACCGTCTTTTAGCTATTAATGCCTCCCTCCCTCCATCCCTCCACGTTGAGGGATGTTCTTTATTCCGTCAAAAATCAAGGCGTGAGGAGTGACTTAAGTTTTAAGCTCTCCAAAAAGCCTTCCTTTAATTGTTGATTAATAGTATTCTTTTCCTGAACCTCACTTTTTTATTCAGACATGATGACACGTAAAGATCAAGCAATATCTAATAAGACGGGAATTGATATGTGAACTTACGCTTGCATGGCCTTTTAAATGATTCAGCCCTGATCAAGGCTGAAGCAGACATTTTGTGCAACAAGATTCACTGTTTACTTTTCCATATTGTCGTCTAATTAATTCTCCAGCCATTATTGGCACATGGGCTATCTTTGCAAATGAAGCATGGCCCATAAATTAAATATCATCATATATATATATTGGTACCGACCATCGTTATTTTTATTATATAGTTAATTGATATAATTTGATCGGCTAGCAAGGCCTGTAGATCACCATGTCTAGAAAAGGACGGTAAAACGTGATTTTATTATAAGCCACTTATGTGGGCTAGATTTGTCTCTATCTTCGAACATTTTTAGGTGTGAAAATGGTAGAAATCATGTCAAAGAAATCCTATGCCATGCCAGACGATCAAATAGTGATCGTTTTGAATGGAAATTAATATCAAATTTAGAGTTAGCACATAATTCCTTGTTTAGATCCCAGTATCATTATTTATCCTTTCTAGTTTATTGATTTCTATATTAGATAATTAGAGTTTCCGAGAGATTAATTTAAAAATATAGTAAAATATGCAATATTAATTAATGTAAAAAGATTATATAAAAAAAATACCCATCTTGATTAAAAAAACCAACCGAATTAGAAGCCGTGTCAATCACTCAAATCTCAATGTCAAGCCAGAAACAAACCAACCATCTTAACCACCCAAGAAGCAATTAATCAATGATAAATACTCATCTTATTGATTGAAAAAAAAAAATAAGAAAATGACACAAGCGACCAACCCCATCTACCCTATTCTCAGTAAAATCAAGATCAATAATATTGTTTTCAATGGGTTAATTAGTCTCCTCTCCTCTTCCACCTCTCACACAGAATTGAATCCATTAATTACTGACAAATGTTTTTTTTAACAATAATTAATCACATCTTAAACATCTAAAATTCATAAATATTGCACCAAAACCAAACAAAAACTGCTCAAAATCTCTAAATCTCAAAGTCAAAATGACAAATTAATGCATATATGTAATACTTGAATAACTTTGAAGAATTAATTCATGTTATTAAAAACTAAAACCTTAATTAATTCAGATCCATTTAATTTCGTCTTGAATTACAGACCCTATAACAGCATGAATTTTACCCCACAAATTGTGGCTTTTAAGCGTGTAATTATACATACATACATGAAGGAGAAGAAAAACTGTAATACCCTGTAGCCAGTACATATCCGACCGTTTCATATACAAGGGCACCTTCTCTTTGTAAGAAGCTCAAAACTTGATTGAAAAAACGAATCTACTTCTTCACCGTTCACGATCTCAAAGAAGTCGATTTCTGTCAGCTTTCTTTTGCATGAAATATTCCTCTTTGCTTTTCGTGGCGCCGGCGGGCAGCTTAAAACGGCAGGAATCTTGTGCTCTTCAGATTTCGGCGTTTGACAGTCGTCATCAGTTTCGCTGTTTTCTTGCTGAATTATGGCTTTATTGCCATCCGTAGCACTACAAGATTGTAGGGTCTCAATCTTGATTGCAGGCCGAACTTGAATTCTTGGCAGATCATGGAGTAATTCAAGATCCGTAGACATGGGTTTTTTTCTTTCTTTTTTCTTTTTTGCTTTCTCGAAGAAGCGAGGAGGAGGAGGAGGAGGAGGAGCTCAAGGGGTAGAAAAAGAAGCGAGAAATGTGTGGTTTGTCAAGGTTTTGTAATCTATTTATGTAGGTAGAAAAAATGAAGACGTGTCTAGGAAGGTAAGAGAGGGAGAGAGAGGGTCGTTGGATTCTTTATATATTTGTTCAGTTCTCAACCTTTATTCTTTTGTATTGTATCATGTAAAGAAAATGATAAATGGATTGTTAAAACTGAGCTAGCTAAGCTTATGAGCTGATGACTATGATTGAGAATCTTTAGTTACCTTTCGATCTGCAGACTGCCTTTCCATCTATATATAAGGATATATAGCTGTTGATGAGTTGGGTTTCTTCATCTAAACCAACCGCCGATAAACCAACCGCCGATAGAGTTCATCTTCTCTAAAAATGTTTCATGGCTCAGCTGTTACTTAGTTTACATGCCTGTCTTACGGTACTGGTTAGATAAAAAATTTCAGTATTGTTATTAAACTGATTTAATAAATTAATATTAAAAGCTTTTAATCTGATTTTTTTGCCTAACTCAAGACATGATCTAGTTGATATAACGGGTTCAAAGATAAAATGCTAGTGACCCAATTAAGTAATATAAGATATTTTAATAAAATAAAAGGTAATTATAGATATGGTTGAGGGCACCAAACAATTGTTAAAGAGTTTTTTTACGAGTGTTGTAGTTTTTTTTTTAATGTGTTTTAAAAATATATTTTATATAAAAAAATATTAAATAATTTTTTTAAATTTTTTTTATGATTATAATGTGTTGATATTAAAAATAAAAAAATATTATTTTAATATATTTTTAAGTAGAAAATATCTTTTAAAAACTTCTTGTATTATATTATATACCAAAGGAATTTGATACGTGCAAATCATAAACTTAATAATGAATCAATTATAATTCTCATTTTTCATGATCAAACCAAGACTTTTATAATAAGAATTGACTATATGAACTTCAGTTAGTATTTATTATTGAATCGCATAAGACAAATGGATTCAAAATACGAGGAATAGTGCTAAAATTTGATTGGTTAAAAAATATTAGCTAAGAAACTTAAGATTCCTGAGAGAGCCACGTGTCGACGTGCAGGTTGATCTGGTGTAGATTAGAAACAGAGAATAACTTCCTTTCCTTTGACGATCTGGCGGGTGGATTTTTCAGGACCTTCTACTTTTATTGATTGACATGTGGAACGTGACATTCACGTTGGAAGCAAAAGGTTGTTATCTATGATGCTCTGGATCTCTCCACCCGCGTTGAAGAGGAGGTGAATACACTCGCTGAAATATTAACATATATTTTTTAAAAAACAATAAATTATTTGTTAACTATTTGATTCCGACTATTCTATATCCAAATCAATTGAATTCTTTTTATTTTTGTATGAAAAATGGAATCATTCATGTTAAAATTTAAAAACTCATGAAAATTATATTTTTTTTCGCTTGACTTGAGGTTTCAATTCTCCATGATTAAAAAAGAAACCAACATTCTTTAACTCAATCATGCATACTAATAATAACAATAAAAAAATCAAAAATAAAAATTCTAGGCTTTTTTTACATGAATATAAATAATAATATTAAATTAGAATAAAAGAATTATGAATTTAATTTCTATATCCAAGGAAATAATTCAAATATTTCACCAGAAAATAATGTTTTAATATTTTTGAAACGTACATCAACATGTATTTGGTAGATGTAATTATCATGATGGGTAATGGATGTGATTTTACCACTATTTATATATTTTGTGTCAATGGCCACGTATGCATTTCCTTTCATATTTGGATAATTAAATTTTGAAATTAAAAATGACAACTTCCCCATCATGATCATAGCTAGCATTCATTTGAGTGGTACTTAAATTGCTTGCAAGATGTGCTATCCAACCAGATCTTCCCTTTGTTCTTACTACCATTTTAGTACTATTGCTTCAATATTGAGAGGAAAATGGCGGCCAACCCCATTAATTACAAATCTTCATCGCATTTAATTCTTGGTAAGACAAGAGAACTCTAACTCTTTACACATTGACTCATCCCATCCCGAGCTAGCTGTTTATTAATGTCTTTGTCATGATATTTTTTTCTTTCATAGTTGTCAAACTTCACTTAGAGCATAATTTGAAAAGATGTTAAGGTTATTGGATTTTCAAATCAATTTGAACCTATATATATTTTCATTCAAAATAATGTTCGATTCAATCAATCCAAACCTATACATATTTTTAATTTAATCAAGTTTGTTTAAGTTTATTGAATCGTAAATTAATCTACCAGATCACCTGAATTTAATCGGATCAATATTGAAATTAGGTTTCAATTCACAAATTTACCAAAAAAACAATCAGAAAATCAAATAGGAGTTTAATAAAAATGATTTATTTCATGAACAACGAAACCAGTTACGTACAAGGAGAATGTTCCTTTGTTTTTCAATTTGACTAAAGATGCGTGATCGAGAACATGGCCCTGCAGCCTCTCTAGCTCGCTCGCTTCCTCCCTGTATTTCTATCTCTATCTTGCATTCCAATTTGAAGCATAGGATACCATGTTAGCTAGAGCCTTGAATACTCCTATCTACCAAAGATCTTATTCAGTATAAAAAATGGGAAAGATTGGGTTGGGTTTAACAAATACCAAACCCCATAATATAGTACTGATGAATCTTTCCACGTGAATGTCTGCCCTCGCCACTCTGCCTGCTTTCACCGCTAGCTAGCTAGCTAGCTAATCCCCAAGTCTTGAAAAGGTTAATTATATCCACAACTCTATTCGAAAGCAACATGTGTTGCTTGACTTTGACCTAATATTATTTGTTAATTATGACTACAATATTTTACATAATTATAAATGTTTTATTTTTCTTCAAATTGGGTTATAATATATAAGCATATGGTTAGTATTTTAAAAAAATATCTCACATGGCGTACGTACATGCATTCTTTCTTCATCTATATTTTACCTTGAAAAAAATACTAAAAAAATCCAATATTGAATTTAACTATATCTTTTATTGAACCTTCAGCTATATATATATTGACCCTCTAGATATATTTATTCAATGATCCACCCACCTTTCGAACGCTGGCTTCATGTGGATTAATTATGTTAACAAATACGTAGGATTTGAGTTGTTTTCTCGTATAAATATTTCACCACTCCTTGATGGTTATCGATAAACGTGCAATGATTTTACCATGATTGTGCAAACCCTAGCTAGGTCAATGAATTGGGGGTCCAATTCTTGCAAGTTACAGTGACGAAACCAAAGAGAAAAACATTCCAAATCTTTGCTAATCAGTTAATAACCGCACTTTATTCCTTGTGTCAAATGTTGCTTAAGAATTTTAACCTTTTCTTACTTTTCTTTGTCTTTTTTATAATTTTTTAATGTCCCCCTTTGAAGAAGAGTTCTTAATAAGCCTTCTCTTATATATGCCTCATTTTTAACTCCTTATAGAGGAAATTAACAAAGAAGTCAGTGAAGAAAGAAGCATGCAGAGGAGGGAGGGATCAGCAGTTCATGCTAATTTTCTGACTGCATTACAAGGCATAGGTGATTTATTTTTAACCACTATTTATTGCCCTTTTCTGCTATAATAAGATGGTAATTAATATATTTATATATAAAAAATAAACTGTGACAATGATTAATATACGTTTTTTTTTTTAAGTGTCAGATTGGAATGCTTTTGGAATAACATTCATACTCCAAAACTATTTGTTAATTTATCTGTCGAACTTTAAACATGCTATTCATGTATGCTCAGACTAAAGCAGTAATAAATTATCTTCTTTGTTGTACTATTCAAGCTCTATTTCACTCTTCTCAAACCCAGCCCCAAGAGTCTACTCGTCTCTTAGTCCCAAACCAAATCTTAAAAATATCAACCATTATTAAACTTGATTGATTTGATGGGTTAACATAAAATTACTCATTTAATTATTTTTTTAAAAAATAAATAACTCGGACTAATCTACACAACAACCCGCGAACCAAATATCAAATCATAAATTAGATTTAATTATAACTATGCTATGGTTCACGTGAGAAGCAAACTCGTTAATTATCATCGCCAGTGGGCGTTGAAAGATGTGATTAACCATAGGATACCAATATGATTGGAAGTAGAAAAAAACTTAGGCAATTAAACAATAATGCAATTGTGTAGTTGTGTTGATTTGCTTGCACACTTGAAATTAATGGGTCATACTCCAGCTGTTCCAAGTGCGATCTTGCTATGGTTCTCATGGTCCTAATTAAGCATCTTATTGATAGGATTTTCTAAAAAAAGAAAAAGAAATATTTATGGAGGAGGGATAGCATCTTCTTCTTCTTCTTCTTCTTCTTCTTCATCATCATCAAAAGTAAGCCTCGATTACTAATTTCCAGCCCAGAAATTAAAAAGAGATATATAAAGGAAGTCCTTAACAATTAATTTAGTAGAGACGGTCAAATTAATAGCAGTAAAGGAAGATCCCACTCCTCCGTTGAAGTTGTTGAAAAGATGAAAGAATTTATTAACTAAAAATAAAAGATATTGATTGAATCTATCTAATAATAAGACCTTAAAGATGACTGTAAAACAGTGACCATTCATGGATTGGTATTTATCTTCCTAACTTCCTGTAAGTCTCAAGTAAACAACAGCGAGGTCCCAACTGTGGCATGAAGATACTATTTTCTACATATTTTCTCCTTCTTTCTGTGGGGACATTGCCATTAAAAACAATAAAACTGGTAGCTAGGTGAAAACGTTTGCCATGAATATGATTTAACCCTGATCTTGAGGCATTCATGACTCAAGTGAAACGGGAGTTGGTTTGCACTCTATATTATCATTTTAAGTTTAAATTTACTTGAAGTTGCCAGGAATACTTTTATAATGAATACAATATATAGTCCAAATTTAAGTAATTATCTCAAACTCTGTTTATATTCTTAGTGAGGAAAAGTTACTTATTCAACACAGCACCATGATTGTTTGAAAAAAAATAGATGGTGAGATTATAAACTCTATTAATTTTATCCAAAATTAAATCAAAGTTATTAAATCTAGTTTAAAACCTGGACATATATTAAGCAATTTAATCTAGATTAATCAAAATATATAATTTTCTTTTTTTTTTAATCTTTAATTAAATCAACTTTCACTTTTTCTCTCTCAAAAAACTCGAGTTAGGTTCTGGACCGGGCAGATGGAATTTAACATTGCTGCTCAAAACAACCAACATTTTTCTTGCTTCGTCAAAATTAATTTGAAAAGGACAGTCTAACGTGCGTAAGGAAAACAAAAATAGTTTTGACAGGCCTTGTCAGGGAAATGGAAGTAAAAGCTTTTGTTTAGTTCATGAAGTGTTTAAATATTTATTTTTTTGGTGGGATAGGACGGGAAGCATTTAGCTTCAGAGTAAATGGACATGAAGTTTATACGACAGTGTCTGCTGACCTACCAAAATAAGTACATAATATTATTATATATTATACAATAAGAAATACCTGTAATCTCTCTATATATAATATAAGAGCTGGTGGATATATAGGCATAATTAAGGACTTAATCAAGGTGGGTAGTGGGTATTCAATTTTGTGATGCAAGAAAAGGTCCGAAATACATAGTAAAGAAAGGACCACAGCATCAGAAAATCTGTCAGCAAAGGCATTGAAACGTCAGAAAATTTGTTCTCGACTCATTCAGAACGTGCATGCTGTCAAGTTCTGGTTTGCATCAATAACACACACACACACACACACACACACACACACACCATATATATGCACATGCAATGGAGGTTAATTAACAAGCCCGAGCTAAATAGTTCTCATTGTAAAATTATGGTGAAATTCATTTTTTCTATATTTTGTTTTCATCAATTTATTAAAAACAAATCTCTCTGTTATTTCTTTGATCAATTTAGCTTCTGCAATTTTTTATTTCATTTAATTGAGTACAATTTACTGAATCGAAAGAGGGATATTGTTAAAAAAAAAAGGGGTGTGGATGGCTGAGGTGAATGATGGTATTAAAAGAAATGAAAGGAATGTTGATGATGATGATGATTCAAAATAGTGAAAAAAGACTACTTAATTGACTGAGATAAATTTTTAATTTTGACAAATTATACTTAATTGGTTGAAATCTAAAATATAGGACCATATATACCATATATATATATATATATATATATATATGACTCTCTTTATAATAGAACAAATTAAGGGAGTACTGGCTGATTAATTGATCGAAACATCGAAACTTCAAAGCTTGAAATCATTGATTTTAATGTCGAGTACAATAGTAGGTGACTCCATCAGGTGATGTGTAACTCAAGATTAGGGCTGAGCATTTTCGGTTCGGTCCGGTTTTGGACCAAAATAAACAACCAAACTGTTTTTTTTTTTTTTAGTTTTTTAACCGAACCGAACCGAAAACCGGTTCAAACCGATTAATTTTGATTCGGTTCGGTTCGATTTGTTTCCCTTCCAAATCGGTTCAAACCGAACTGCAATGCCAAGATGCCATCTTGTAAGAATCAACAACGTTGTTCTCGTTGTTACAAATTCTTGCAAAGAAAAAAATAATTGCAAAAAAAACAGTATCAATTCTTAGCAATCACTGCTTTGATTTTTCTGGACACTCTTCAGCTTCTAGACCCGAAATAATCTCTCTCTGACAATTGAGGTGGGATCTGTTAAAAGCCGTGACCCATGAAGGAGAATCAAGTAAATCAATGGAAGAATCATCAGCAATTCATCTCTGACATGGCAAGTTTGAGAGATGAGAGATGAGAGACAGAAAGTATGGAAGATTGAAAGAGAAGAAGACAAATTTTACTCAAATGTTGAAAGGAAATATTAAAGCTTTACCTGTAATCTTTATTTTTCATTCACGTTGAGAGATGAGAGACAAAGAGAGTATTAGGGCTGTGAATGAAGGAACCCTTCAATGTGAAAGCATTCAAAGACTTAAACAAGGGAGAGGGCAACTGTGTGCAAGGGAAAGAAATGATAAAGGTCTGCTAAGGTTGGCTAATGGAAGGGAGGGGTGGTCCGCGCTTGGTTTATTACTTTATTTTATTTTTTTCATTTTTAAACCGAACCGGTTCGGTTCGGTTCGGGTTGGCCGGTTCAGGCACACCAAAACCGGAAACCGGACCAGACATTTTCCTTAGTATTTTAACCGGTTCAATCAGTTTTTTGTACCGGTTCGGTTTTTTCGGTTAATTTTTTTTCGGTTTTTTCGGGTAAATCGGTTTTTCGATTTTTTTGCTCACCCTTACTCAAGATGCAGCACTGCAACTATGATCACTAACATTCACATGGGAGTTTTTAGTGCTCCACTACTGCTGCAAATCTGGACATGTATCAATTTTTTTTACACCAATTTTTTGTTCATTGAAATGCTTTAGGAAATTTATTTTCCTCGATATATTTTGTTGATTTAATTTGGTGCTTGAAGAAAGAGAAGAGTCTCATTTAAAAGATACAAAAATTTAGCTTAAGTAAAGAGAATTAATTAAGTTGTTATATATAGCGTCAAGCATAAAATAGAATAATTCACATATTTTATATGGTATAGAAAAAAAAAATCTTATCCATGATAGAATTTGGTATAATGTAATACTGAATATATACTATGGTAGCACTAGTGGAGTTTAAGCCTAATCATACACAACCTCACCAAAAAATATATATTATATATGGTAGGCAATATGTTTTATATGTTATGATCCAAAATTTAGAGGGAAGCTTTCAGGAAGAAAAAAAATAATAATATGAGTGTGAATGGTTATCTTCACGCTCCATGACTGCGGGAAGAAACTGAATTACTCTTGATGAGATCGAAGAATTCCCTTATCATTAAGGGAAAATAAATAAGATACAGTAATATACGTTGAAAGTTTGGAAAATACTCAAGCTATATAATAATAATAATAATAATAATATTTTATTACTATTTCGAAGAAGAAAAGATATATAAAAACACTAAAAGAAATACATCTCCTGTTTTTTATTTTAAAAATATAATTTAAAATTATTATAAAAATAAATTTGTTTTATTTCTCTATTTTTATCTGTTCCGATTCATATTTATGGTTGATGAGATATTAAAAAAAAAACAAGGAGAAGAAGCAATGTGCCTGCCATCCTAATTATACAGCTCCTCGAATGCTTTAGGAAATTTTGTGCACAAAAATCCAAGTTAATAAATTCTAATAAGAGAACATATCTTTTATTGTCTTATACCGAAAAAAGACGAGCAAAAATAGAAACACACAACCAACAACCTCTCTTAATTCTCTCTCACTATCCTGTTATAATGCACACCTCCTCTTATTGATTAATTCCCTCCATTTCCATGTAGTAACCCTGCACTCCCTCCTGTCAAACGACCATGTCTAGCGATCAGGAACTCTTCCAAAACTTGCCAAAACTTGGATTGAAAGTGATAAAGACGACTCGTAATGATGATGGTGAAGATGATGACTGTGAGCAATATGAGTGCTGCACTCCAACATCAGCTCAACACAAGATTCCCGCCTTGTTAACCTGTCCACCAGCACCAAAGAAACCACCAAGAAGTCCAGATTCATGCAAGAGGAAACTGTCAAATCTGCACTTTTTTGAGGTTATGAACCGTGAAGAGGTGGACTTGTTTTTTAGGTCAAGCAAGAAGGTTGGTTTCGCCTCTGGGGTGGTCGCCTAAACCATTGATTCTTGCTGCTATAAACGTGACGTGATGATACATATATGTCCCACTTTTCTTTTCTTTAATCTTGTCTCTCCTTCGGTTTTTATCTTTGGTGTCCTAGAACTGGCATGGATGCGTTATGAATCTATGATTGTACGTAATTACACGTTCATGTTCCACGTCTTGTGATGGGTCTGAGATTTTTAATGGATTGTTGATCTAAATAATAAATATTTGGTACTATATTTTTGAGTGATCTTACAACATTTTTGGAGTTTTGATAATCAAAATAAAGTGTTATGAAGATATTATATATATAAATCACGAGTGATTTAAAAATTTTATTCTGTGTTTTTTAGGGTTAAATGGAGTATAATAGGAAAACAACGGAAAACAAGATTAACCAATTTTTTAGAAAGTCAATAAAATTTTTAAACTTAATTTTTCTTAATCATAGGTGGTATTTTATAATATTAATATTGTATTACAGATAAAATACTCCTTTAAAAGTTTAAAAGAGTGTGTGCTTATATATATATATATATAATTAATAAGTAACTATAAGTGAAAATTATAGTATGCTTTTTTATATTAAAAAAGTATATGTTTATAAAATTTAATTGAGATATTAAAAGTAAAAAAATCAAAACTCTGACATTAATGCTTAATGCTATCAATCCCTTCAGTTAATCAATCTACTTGTAAATTCTAGATAACCATGCAACGTGCATAGCATAGTAATACTTTGTTGATAAATTATAGCTTAATTAATAATAATATCTCTTTTTTTAAAAGAAATTTCGAATTTCGAATCTCTTTTTAATATATATATATTCCTTAGCAGCACCACCAAGTTCACTCTTAAATCCTTAACCACGGTTTTGTGTTTTGTATTTTTTTTTTAAAAATATATTTAGCGTGCGTTTGTCATGGGAAAGATGGCTTTTAGGTTAAAAATAAAAAGTTTTATTAGACACATGATGGCCCTCTATCTTGGAGCTTAGTTGATACATGGATAGCTGGCTAGCATGATTCTTTTATATTTTCCTCGTTAATTGATAATTCAGTTGAAGTTCTTTGTATTATTATTGCATAGCTCAAAGTAGAAGACCATAGAAGGCATTTGGAAATTCATCTATGAAAAGAAAAAAAACAAATTAAAAAAAAACAGGGTGAATCAAGGGCAAAAAATTATAATTCAACTACATGATCTTAAAGCCAAGTAGTTTGCATCCTAACAAATAGTTTGATTTGGATCTCAGTGGGATTTCCCATTATTTTTATCAACGAAATTTTCAACCACCACAGTTCCCATAAAAGCTCAGTGGGAGTTCCCATAAAAGGGATGCTAACTATAGGAACAAGCTTTTAAGATCATCATGGTTTAGCAAGGAGGGTGAAAGGAGAAGGTTATAAATGTATGCAAACAAGTAATAACCACCACTCTTGATATAGACGGCGAAACTTGATGCCTTACAATGGCAGGTAAAGTATAAATCCACTCTGCAAAAGCTTTAGACAATATGACTACACTACAAAAGGATTTATTCTGACCAAAATTTCACCAAGGCAGCTAGGAATGATTTAAAAATGGCCAAAAGCGGGTTGGTTTCTGGTTCTGGTCGATTCTTAGATGCCCCTCCTCCCCACGATTCCCTGCACATGGAAACAAGGAAAAAGACTAATCAGTTTACCAACATCTAGAAATACTCTTGTTCAAGAATACAAGAATTAGAGAGAAAGGAAAATCAAAGCAATGAGTTTAGAGAGATGGTCGCTACTTGTACTTACAGATTAATTCTGTTTAATGTTGGACTGCTTTGTTTCTGCGAGTCCTGACTATGTTGAAAGGAAGCTTCATCTTTCATCTCAACCTCCTTGGCTATTGACTGACTACCAACAGTTGAAGATTTTGCTTGGATGCCATTTTGAGCGTCAATAACCTGAAAAAATAAAGCCAGCAGTATGCTTAAATTCTCTCCCAAGTTTTCAAATGGAAAAATGATTTTGCTTATAGTTGCTACACTGTCTGTTTACCATGCACTTATCCAAGTACAGATTTGTTCTAGACCCCAACAAGTGATATCATCATGCATATTAAGCGAATTGACTTTTACATGAAAATAAATATATCTCTGCTTCTTGTGTTAAACCAAAAACTTTGAATAAAATTAATGCACCAGAACACAAGAAATAATAGAAAGTAGTTAAAGAATTCTAAATTGCAAATGCCTTTTTAGCAGCCAACCACGCCATGCAAGTTGCAAGAATCTTGAGAAAGAAAACCAAGGAAAAGTAAAGAAAGATATATAAAATCAAAGATGGGAGACTAAAGAATTTATGATTTTTGCAGCGCGCACCTCCAAAAGAAAGTTCCCACATAATTATACATAGTATTTAAGAAAACTCACCTTAGTTTCAGCAATTGCCTTCTCATCATGTGATGACTTCACCTTCACATCTATGTCTGCCTCAGCATCCTGCACAATGCCTTCGTCGGTGACAGATGCGTTTGAGCTTCCCATTGCCAAAACTACAAGGTTTTCCACTGCTTTCTCACATGCCAAATCAGAGCTTCGTTCCAACAATGGAACTGCTGGCTTTTCCACTTCTTTGTCATCTACCAAACTGCTACCATGCAAGGAAACTTCATTGTCATCTACCAAACTGCTATTATGCAAGGAACTCATTCCGTCTGGCAAAGAAATGCCATTTTCTGGGTCCTGTTCTGGCTCCAAGAGCACCTTTTCAACATCTTTCTCTTCTAAAATCCCATTTACCTCCCTTACATTACTGGAATTTCCATTCAAGTTTCCAGCTGATTTATTTTCTGGGTCCTGTTCCGGCTCCAAGAGCACCTTTTCAACATCTTTCTCTTCTAAAATCCCATTTACCTCCCTTACATTACTGGAATTTCCATTCGAGTTTCCAGCTGATTTGGTAGCAGGTGGCAATGGGAATGTCTCTACCATTACATCAGCCATTTGAGTTACTTTAGCCCTAGATGCTGCCACTTCTTCCATTCTCTTCTCTGTTTCCAGAGGTTCGGTAACTTGAACCTCCACAACTTTTGGTTTATCAGCTTCTTCATTCTTTACAATTACATGACTCCCGTTAATGATTTTCCCATTATTGAATCCCTGCTGTTCAGGTTCAGCATGTTGCTCAGAAATTAAATCCAGCGCTTCACCTGAGCTCTCATGCTGATCATGTTCAGGACTTCCATTTGGAGATATGGACAGAGAAGTTTGAGGTTCTGTTGAAATTGTACCCAACGGGTACTGCTCCACAAACAGATCATTGTACTGCTCCTCCAGTGGCAACTTGCCAGGACCAAGAACTCTATTTTCTTGGATTATCTCCCGAACAATCTCCCGAACAGTGTAAAAGGACCCACCAACTTCCTTATGTGTGAGATTAAGAGAAGGAAAATTCCCATTGTTTAAACTCTGGTACCTGAAAGCAAGTCTACCAAATGAATGGATGCCAAAGTCTACTTCTTCAAAAACGTTGCATCGAGAAATAAAAAGAAGATCATTATTAAAGGGTTGATATAACCAACACGATTTTTCTATTTTAGATTAGGTCATCATAGTGTCATCACGAGGGGAATGGCTATCATTCGGTATGGAATATTTAATGTAAACCATACAATATAAGCCTATTACCTACTAAAAGTCAACTCACAGGTCAACTCTCAGGAGCAACAAGCTCAGAGCTTATCTACCATGTCGTAGAGTCAGCCTCTGAGCTGATTTATTAAGTGTTTATGTGTGTATGCATGAGCATGTGGGTGTGTGAGCTTCTTGAGCAAGCACTCATAGCTTTCGGTATTAGTGAAAGACATCCAAGAGAAGCAAATTCCGTAGCATTAATCGCAAACAGACAGGAAAAAATGATTAATCCAATAATTTTATCAATCATCTTCAGACCATACGAATTATTACAGCAGGAATTAATTCATTGAAGGCGAATTATCATATTACTTCTTTATAAAGGACTCGACCATTCCCTTCCTCTCCTCCTTTGAGCGCCGAATCCGTGACTTCTTCCCTCCAGAATCAATGGACTTAGCTAAGGCAAATGTTTGGCCAACCCAGCCACCCTTTATGGCATGCATGATGAAAAAACCCACCTCCCTTTAGCATATAAATCTACATGTTACACAGCCAAATCATCAAAGACAAAGAATTTCCCGGTAAAGACATAGATTTTCATAGACAAAACTCATCAAATAATCAGACAGCCATGACCCCATCCAATCATAAGCAAAGTTTGAGGTCGGTATCATGTGGGAACATTAAACTAGGAACCATCAGTTCCTTTCTCAACTAGCATATTTAACATTTCAATACCCAAATACTCAAAATTCAACAAATTTGCACTCTATTGTTTGCTCAATTTCCTTAATTTTGTCAGAAACCAAACAGCACAAAGCCAATTCCCCAACATTTAACATAAATCTAACAACCAAACAAACCCCATTTAAAAAGAAAAACACAGAGCAATCATGTATAACTCAAAACGCACCCACAAAGAAAAATCAAAACAAGTATTACTTGGTTGCATTTTGAGCTAAAGCTAGTACATTTTCATAGAAAGTGAGACTAGAAGTGATTAACAGAATTGAAGTACAGAGGCAAAATATGGAGTGTTTAAGAGGGAGAGGGAGAGGGAGGGGAGAGTGAGATTACCTGATATTTCGGAGAGACAGACAGAGACAACAGGGATTAGGTTTTGGGTTTTGGAGTCATTTAAACCCTAAGAAAAATAAAAAGACCACAAGAGTGTCGAGAGACTGGAAAATACCATTAACAAGTCCAACCATTGGTCCCAGGTGAGAGCGGGAGGGTTATGTAATTATTTCATGTTTTTAGGGTCATAGATGAAATAATTTACTGAACTGGGTCGGGTCTGCGTTAATAAAATTAAAAAAAAAATGTTAAATCTACTAAAGACCCAGGGCCAGGAGAGTTCATGGGAGTAGTGGGGGGGCTCTATATGGCCTGTTTGGCCCAATCGGTGTCGTCCGAGTTTGCTGAGAATTTTCAAGAAAAATATGGAGGTTCCGAGTGGCAAAAAAAAGGTTTTGTTTGGCATCAATTATGAAAAAATGATTTTGATTTTGACTTATTATTTTAAAAATAACTCGTGATAAAATAAGTTAAATTAAAAATAAGTTTTACTATTAAAATGCATCAATAAAATCAATAAATTACATGTTGTATTAAACATTTAATTGAAAAATATTTTTATGAGAATATATTTATTTCCCTGCAAATAAAAATACAATTTAAATATAATATTTTTTTATTTAAAATATTTAAAAGGTATTTATATCTCATAAGTTTTATCTTTTATTTTGAGAAGAAGAGACTAAAATATATAGGTTTTTAAAACAAATGATCCGGGTGTGCTGGTGCTAGGGATTCTCCGGCCACGTTTCTTCAATGTATTGTAGAATGACAAGAGACTCAGCAATTGGCTTGCCATCATGAACAAGGACTGGGATTTTTTTTATAAATTGGATTGTATTTCAATAGCAACTCAGAAGATCTTCTTCTATGTACACCTTTTAGTTTCAGAGCCCAGATAACTCTGTAACTAAAAGGGCTGGACCAGAAACCATGTAGCTTCACTTCTGCCATTGTTGTAATGAGTTGAAGAAGAACTCAAGATTGCAAGGTATAAGTCGTTTTATAGTGATTTTTGGGTCTGGGAATTTGGATACCAGGAGCAATTTTTTTTATTGTTCTTCTTTTTTCCAAGTATTGACTTGACGAAGCAAACAACCTTGGATTTTTATTTTTTAAAATAAAATCTGGATATTGCTATGGTCAAGATGCAGGATATACGCTGCTGTGCCAAGTCGTTCTATAATCTATAATGACTCTTGCTTGGGCAATAAGGTTTAAGGGGAAGGGGAAGCCCAAAATGGCCGTCATTAGAGCATTTTTGATGATACAGATGTGCAATTATAGCTATTGAATTTGAATAAAGTAACAAATAGAATGACTTTAATGGCTGTATTTCTTGTAACAAAACTAGTATTGGAGGGTGATTTTATATGGTTAAATTCCAAAACTATCTGTATAATATGAAACTAGCTGTCTGACCATCTAGATCTCACATCAATATTTTCTTCGCTCTTGTTTGGTTTCCTGATATCCAAACAACGAAGTTAGGGTCCGTTTGTTTACGCGGCTGCAGCTGCGTTTTAATTAAAACGCAGTCTGCAGCCGTTTGGTAACAATCCATACACAGTTTACTGTGTATGGACCCCACATGTTTTTTGCGTCTGTGACGCAGAAAAGAAGAAGCAGCATTTTGCTGCTTTGTGTTTACTGTGCATGCTAATTGCACTATACTGTACAGTGCAATTAGCAGCAATTCACTGCATTATTCGTGAATTGCACTGTTCACGTGAACAGTGCAATTCACTTGCACTGTTCACGTGGACAGTTTTTTTTTTTTTTTTTCTTCAATTGTGTTAAGTTTTTTAATATTTTTTTTTTAAAAAAAACTAGTTTAGATTAAATTAAATTCACTTGCACTATGATGTTAACAATATTTTTTTTTCAAAAAATTAATGTAAAGTGAATTAAATTTACTCGCACTGTAATATCAATTTTATACCAGATAATATTTTATCTAATTTTATTACACGTATAAAAACTATAGTTCTTATCGAATGAATTTTGTACGTAATGGAATTATAAATTATTTAATAGAATAATAAAAAATATTTTATATAAAGTATTATTTATTTCATGATGTAATAGGAATAATTAATTCTATAATATTTAAATGTAAACCATCAATATTAATATATATTTTTAAATTATTTTATAATCTTAATTTCAAAAGCATTCTTAACCAAACATATTAAACTATTTCAACCTCAATTTCAACCACAGTTTTAACCAAACACCTATTTTTTCAAACCAACCTCAATTAAAAGTACTTTTTATAAAACAACTTTTTTCAAACCACAACCACAACAACTACCGCAATACCAAACACACACTTAATTTGAATCAAGAAAACAGTCCAGCAATTGCAAATCTTTCTTCCCAACCTGCAATTGGAGATCCAAGTACATGGGGGTGCGGGGTGGGTCACAGTGTTACCTGAATCCAATTAATTAGAGTGTTGGGAGCGCCAATACCCTCATGAAATTGAATCCGAGCATTTATACAAAGACCTCACGGACGAATCATTTATTTATTTATTTATTTATTGGACTTGGACATGTGTTCCTAACTTTTCTGAGTTCAACTGGGAATTTTTTAATATCTCAGATTTTTTAATATTTTATATTAATCTTAGTATATATTATTCAAAATATAATATAATTTAAAATATCACAATGATAAAATTATATTTTAATATAATTTTTTTTTTTATATAAAAAAAAAACAAAACTTATAAGTTATAAATACACCATGAATCCTTCAAATAAAAAATATCTTATTTAAAACTCATGGGAATATATTTATTACTTTTGTGCATATAAAAGGATTTTTTTAAGAAAAAAGACAATTTAAATCAATTTGTAAAAATATTCCAAACGGGAGCTTAAAAGTCGACTGAAGATATAGGATAAGAGGACTAGAGGATAAACTATCCAATCAATATACGTGGCATTCTTCATTTTGTTATTCAACCAAGCTGCTGCTACTAAACGTTTCGCATAGCAAGTTGAACCCGGAGTGTAACTTTTTATTCCTCCAAGAATTGACGCAGTTTAGTCTCTAGCAATGCCTAGTACAGGTAAAGTATCAGTACAATCAAAGATTTGGTCATTTGCAGTTCCTAGGAAGCACCGAAAATGAAGGTTGGAATGGGGAGGAAAACAAGCTAAGTGTATCTTTTCAACAAAATTGCCTCTACATTGACAAAAGAATATACAATGATGAAAGAATATGTGGTTTTGTCCCTCGACTGTGTAATTTGAATGGTTGAGATGAACTTCAAATGACGCGTGGTACTGCTCGAATGCCTGAATATAGTTGAGCGGTCAGAGTTTTGTGCAAAAATGCCCCAAACTGTGAGCTGCAATCTAAGGGAAGCTAGTTTTCTTCTCCCCTTTACTCCGTAAGTGTGTATTTCGTAAAAATGAAAAGATGAACAAAATCTGTGTTGACGCTGTTAGGAAAAAAAAAACCCTTCTCATCTCATCCGCGAGATCCCTGTCCGTCTCTGAAGTTGAGAAAAAGTACATTCAGCAGCCGGATTACGACTTGGGAGTTGAGCATATTCAGACTCCAAGCTTCTTATCCCCCAAGTGGTTTCTGTTTGTATCCAGCCTTCAACCTTTCAACTAGTTTCTCTCTTGTTTTCCTCTTCTTGTCCATTTTTATCCTGTATCTTTCTTCCCTCTCCCTTTCATAAATCCCTTGCCAATGCACTTCTCCTGTTAGTGGCCATAGCCACCTCTCCCTTGGATGATCTCCATCATCCGCTGCCTCTGCAAGATCTTCGTCCATACTCTTCAATACTGTAAGGTTAAAATACTTTTTCCACGCAATTTCCTTTCTTTGCTTAATCGGGTGCTGCTCTTCTACAGAACCAGTGTGTGGATCAATGTAAACCATCCTTCGTGCACTATGATAAGCCCAAACATTAACAAGGACTTCCATTATCCGACAATAACAATGCTTTTCCTGTGTATCGTTAAATAGGCATATTCATGAATGAGATGGTACTATAATCTCTCTGAAACATATAAAGCAGGCAGCATAGTATTTTTGTATCTTACCTCGAGCTCAGTGGAACTCAACAAACACTTGTTCACTTGGCTAGAGTTGGATTGCAGAGCATCAAGAGAATCAACAAACATTCTGCAATTCCATTACAAAACATCAACTATTGTTGGAGTTGTAACTACAGTTAGTGCCTCTGACACAACATTTCATCAATGTAACAGTTAACTGGCTTGCTGACACAACATTTCATCAATGTAACAGTTAACTGGCTTGGGTGAAAAATAGCATCCTTTGTAAATTACCGTGAAAACATAATGAACTCCAGAAAGGAAGGGGTTGGCATGACCCAGCTATGCAGGGCAGACCAGTGACCTCCATCTTCTGGCATTGGAGGAAGAGCTTCAAGATATGATGGCAAGTCATACATCTGGCGGAAGGCATCTTCAAAAGCAGTTCTGCATGCATTCAAAAGCCGGTAGTTAAAATCTGGCTTTGAAAAAAAAAAAGATCACATCTGGGTAAATAATAATCTACAAAGCAAGTGCAATTACAATAGGTCATGTGCACCTAGCCTTTTGCCTATCTTTTTGGCCCATATAACTAAACTGAAGATGGTCAGGCCTGCCTTTTCCACAAATGATTTCAGCAATAGTTTATAAGCAAATGTACCGGTGGCACTCAAAAACAGTTTTCCCATGATTTTGGTTAAAAAATGAAAGACTTTGGTAACGAAAAGACAGAAGAATGAAAATAAAAAATAACTGAATATGTAAGGTATTTGTGGTGAGGGACCCACAGATACCACAGAATGGATGGACAATCTCTGACATTGATTAAAACATAGTGCAACATAACCTGAGAATTTGCACCCACTATTTGAAGCAAGATACCTGCAGCGTCCTCCGTTTAAGACGTCGCACATGGACCAGAAAGTGAGTTCCTCATTGCTTCCAGTAACTCCACCATCCATGCCCAAGCGAGCCCAGAAGTACATTACATCTTTATTTTCTTCTTGTGTCTTTTCTTCTAGAACTTTTTCAGCTTTAAATGATAATGAAACCTGAAACATGAAAAAGGGCCAGGCAATAATTGCAATCCTGAAAAAACATTTTTTTAAAACAGAGAAGACCAGTTTCTCCAGAACAAGCTGACTGGTGTGTGTGTGTGTGTGTGTGTGTGTGTGTGTGTGTGTCAAATCCTACATCAATTTTTCCAAGAAGCTGACTGCAACTTAGAAAATTAATGACCTTAAATTTGACTTAAATAATCCCGCAATTTTGAAAATTAAGACCATTTTCGCCAGAATGAGCTGACTGGTGTGTGTGAATATCAAACTCTACATAAATTTTACCAAGAAGCTGACTGCAACTTTGAAAATTAATACCTTAAGTTTGACTTGTATAATCCAGCAATTTCAAAAATTTAAACTATAATCCCACTGGCATAAAAGATACCTTCCTACCAGCAGCATGCCATGATTGAAACCCAATCCAAGGTCTCTTGTGAATGGCATCCACCCTAATTGCAATAGAAAACATTCCTCCTATTTCGCATAATATATTCTGATAGTAGCTTTCGTTCAGGAGGGGAAGCCGGGCAACTGCATCCACGTCATCTGATCTTGACCTCCGTGCTTTTGTAGACTAGCAGATATAAATGTAGCATGATTAAGAAAAACAAAACTACTTAAAGCATGACTGGTCATACAGGAGAAAGTCTTAAAATTATTCCCTAGCCAATTATAAGGTTTCTTTACATTGGAATAAAGCACTTGGACAATTACAGCACCTCCAAACAAACCAACATACAACTTAAATCTCTATAAAGAACCAATATTTGAAAGTTATAAAACCAAAAACAATAAAAAATTATGGGTTAATTGCACAAGCAACGTGCAATTCTGTTACTGTATCTAATCATTTGTCATTTCAGGAAGCAAGAAACAAGCCCAGTTGCAAAAAAACCCATATACTCTACCAATTATATCCAGAAAATAGTGTATACATGCAAGTTTAATAAAAAGAACGAACAAGAAAAGGAAGCAAATGTCCCAAAAAGCAACCAAAACAAATAAGAAATGTGTGCAAGTACTAAAAGGAAGAAGTGATAATTTTCTGAAAACAAAAAATATAAGTTCCAAATATGGTTGCAAGAAATTTACAAGACTTAAGCCACGGTATAAGGATCCATGGTGCAAAAGTGGCCAGGCCCCAGCTCCATCATATATCTCATAAATGCATACTGGCTGGCCTGTCCTTTCTAGCTCTCCTTCATCCCTTTCATTGCTTTCAAACTTGAGCTTTTCAGATTTTCGAGCACTGCGATATATATCATCCCACAGACCACGAGTTTTATCCATTCTTTCTTCAAGCTACACAGGAAATAATTCCCCATTTCAGCTGTCTTTTGTCAAGAAAATTGCAGAGACATGAAGACGAAAAAATAATTAAGACAACTGGAGTAATGAGAGGAATAACATACCTCCTCTTTAACCACCCTCTCATGTTCTTCAAAGCTCTCTATTTCCATCAAAACATCCCAATCTGATTCTGTCGGGGTATCTGGTACTAGAATTTCCGTTCCATTCTCAGAGATGATAGTTGAATTAACAAGATTGCTCCATTCTTTCTCAAGGGAATAAACAATACTGGTTTCTCTGGAAGAAAAAAGGCTCTCATACATGCCTGACAAATCATCAGTTTCCTGTTCTAGTTCCTTGTTAAACAAGTTCCATTCCCATTCCCTCTGTTCAAGCTTAGACACAGGACCAGGCAACAAGGTATCTGATGGAAAACTAAGCATATTCTCCAAAAGCCTTGCATAACCTGTTATACATTCTGATGCAAGCATGTTCTTAGCAAGCAGTCTTCCAGAGAAAGCAACTGTTTCAGCAAATTTAGAAAGTTTCCCGTTCGATATCAAAAGAGAGAAAGCCCTCGTCAATGCTTCAGGGTTATATTTTGAGAAAAATATCCCATGGGCTTCATCACTAACCTGTTATTTTAAGAAATCTATTTGTCAATCTCTTCAAATGAAAAAAAAAATAAAACAAAAACAGAGATAGGTGTCTCCCCATAATCTACCAAAGAAGGAATCAAGCCCACAGAAACTTGAATATACTCACATATTTTTTCATGGTTGGAATATCAGGTGCGATGACTGGGATTCCAAAGGTCATGGCTCGGATGAGCACCGGAGGAAAACCCTGTTCATCTTGGGAAGAACCATAAAGAACAATATCTGCCGCTAATAACACACTGTTGGCATCACCATTCAGGCCATAATGCCGCACAGAGCTAGGATGAAGTCCCACACGAGAAACAATTTCCTACACAAAAAGGGGAAAAAAAAAACCTTGGTTAACCAAAGCATAAAATTGAACAGGGCATGATATTAATTTGAAAAACAAAGAATCACCCATCTCTCTCTGTGGTTTCTTCCCAAAAGAAACAGCAGCCTCTCCGTTGAGAAGATACAATAAAACAAGAACTACTTACTGGTATGTTCCAATTATTAGGCAGTAAGGGCATATACTTACATAAATTCTATTTTGAAGTAGTAACCACACGAAATAGATGGAACCACAGAAGAGAAGTGCCAAACATGAAACTCAATTGAGTTGCATGGAGTATTCAACTAAATACATTGACAATACTTTGATAGCAATGTGCAAAATAAGACACAAATGTAAAGCTTAATGAAATATCAAGGTTAATTCAAGTTTATATTTCCCTGTGACATGGAATGTTTAGTGTATTCAATTATGGACTAGATAAAGCGTCAAATTTTTCTCCTGGTAATCGACCATGATCGAGCCATCAATCTTAGTCGACAATGATCGATCAACCGACAACTAGAATTGACCAATCATGATTGACCATCAACCAGAATTGATCCTCATCGATCAACTATTATTGTCCAGTTGAAACTGGTTGAACTTTATTTCTTGTTACTAGTTATATTCAAATTTCCTAGTTAAGTTACAGAGTTTTAATTTGAATTTTTCTAGTTAGTAGTCAGTTTTATTTGGTTTAGATTTTTCCTGCTTAGAGTTTCCTGGTTAGAAAGAGTCAGTTTAAGGTCCTATATAAACAATTTCATACATTCTTTTACAAGCAGAGAATAAAATTAATACTATTGGCTCCAGGAATTTCTTCAGAACTTAGAGGTCAGAATTTTCTCTACAGTCTTGGATTGTAACCTTGAGGCTTGAAAACCCTTAATTCTATTTTTCTGCTAAGCATGGCATCACCCTAGGCATTCATCTAGTTAACCCCATTCTTATGGGGTCAAGTAATCAAATGGACAATAGGAGACTAGCTTAGTCAAATGTGTGCCAATATACAAGTTTTCACAGCATCACTTAAAAAATAAAAGCGCATAACCAAGTACCACAGATACAAGGAGCTTAAAACATGATAACACAACAAAAATAATAAGCTATAACAAATGAGAAGTTGACTACCTGGAAAGCATCATCATCGGTGGAATTACCACATAAGAAAACAAATTTAAATGATCCTTCAGCATCTTTGCTCCTTGCATATTCGGCTAGTACAGGTCCTAGAGTATGCAGTGCCACGGTGTAGTCCCATGATAGCTCATCATAGAAGAAAGAACTCCCGACAACTAGAACCACCAAATCATCTTCGCTGAATCCATGGTCCACCCTTAGCTGATGCTTAGCATGGGTTTTACTGTAGCTTTCAGCATCCCACACATCTACTGGTGATCCAGGAATCACAAAGAAGTTTCCAGTGTCAAGCACACTATATAACATCTGATACAGAAAAGAAAGTAAATTGAAAAACAGCATTAGATTTTCTATACAAGACTGGCTAGAAATAAGATGTAATTAAGTACAGAAGTGGCATTTTTTACTGGCAAAGCGAAGTCTGGAAATACAACAACATTAGCCCTGTTAAAGGTACTTCTCCAATGAGACACCAAATGCTGCAAGTTCATATCCTGATACAATGGAAGACGATTTGCAAGGGTATCTTCTTGGATTATCCATACAAGTGGTATTGACTGAAATGGCTCCTGTGAGAGGCTGCATAAATATATAAGTCACCAATCATAGCATCCCAAACAAAGGTAAACAGTCACCTAGGTCTACATAATTGCAAACACAGACAGTTCTAAGCAAACCCTTTAGGTAATTCCGCTACAAATTCAAATTATTTTATTTTCTTCCATACAACTAGCACTTCTATTATCCGCAGAATCACCTCTGCTCATAATTACTATAAAAGGTTTTCCCAAAACAGTTCTTATCGTAATTCTTATGAATAACTTAAAAAATGATCAAGAGAACTCCTAATGCACCCTTAACTCCCTCTTCATGTTTAAAATTCTGTAATCTGCTCACAGGACATATATTGCAGCATCCAAGACCCAAAAACAAAGCAAAATCTAGACTAAAACCTCAATCTAAATTGCTGCAAGTTGTAGATGAGTGCAAGATCCCATGTTTCTGGAATTTCATTAGGATAATAATGCAAACAATCTTGTTGGCCACTTCAAATTCATTTGCTCCCATATCTGTATACTGTGTCCAAGTGTGAAGCAAAAACATTTAAATATACAAAATGTCCCACAAAGTGGATGTGTGTTTTTAATTCTGCATGCATGCATACTGAGCATAATCCACCCAGGCAATGAAGGAACACCAAAGCATTAGAACAAAATTCTAAATTTTAGGGATTTATATAAGGATTAAGGAAGTAAACACGCGCACCTCGAAACTACCTCTTTGGCTTCAAGAGAATCGACCATAACACCTTCAAAACTGTAAAAAAAAAAAGTACATGTATATTAACAATACCAAGTAAATTACTGAAAAAATAAATACAAACAGAAAGTTCTTGGCTTAATCACTTTCCAAAACAAAAACCATAAATAGAAAACAAAGTTCAGTAAAACCACAAAATTAAGAGAAAGACACATACATGGACCAATCAATAAGGTCATATTGCTTTGGTCTTAAAACTGATATCTGGCCTCCTATATCCTCCCACATTGTTCTTGTTTCACCATTCCCCAAAGCATATATCTGTCAAATAGGTATTGTTAGGAGCATAGGCAATTCTACATAGTTGAAGGCCAAAGTAAAACATGTAGCCTTTACATCAATGCTTATGCCAGGCTTATTTTGAAAGGGGAGATGAATAAATTTGTATTGATGCTTCCTTAACAAACCAAACATCTTCAGCCTGTTAAAGAGGTGATGTGACATTTATATGCAGTCACATAGTGTAACAAAGAATTTGCTATTAGCAGCAAGAAAATGTCAAGATCTACATAGAAATATCACAGAAATTATACAAGAACAGCCTGAACAATTCACCTTAAGTGCATAACCAAGTTTCCGCAGATTCTTCATCACACTAAGCAACATCAATGACTGTGGATCTTTCTTCATGTTTCCTAAGATCTGGATATCATCAGACAAGAACCATTAAAATAAAACATGCTCACAAAAGTTCAGTGCTTAAAGACATGTAGATGAAGTCTTTGAAAAAAACCAGAACTCTTGCTAGAAGTATGTGTCAGAAAAATGTATTTCTTGGTCCAGGTGTCTAATAAAAAGATAAAGAAGAAAACTAAGGCAAAACCATGCACCCAAACATATGACCTAAGTTCCTCTTGCTTTATAAATTCCTAAAAAATATAAACTACTTCCACACCTTCGTCTGCAATTCTAATAATAAATTTGTAATTGCTTCATAGAAAAGGTTTCTAAATCCTAAGCAACTCAAATAAACACCAGTCCCATACTAGTTGGGCTGGGTACTAGAATTGACTTCCTCCTTAAATCCCATCGAGCTAAACTTTCTTTAAATTATCACTTCACATGTCATTTCTGGTTAACCTTTCTTCCCCCTCCTCCATACTTCAATTTAATCATATTCGTCATTGATGGTGGCCCATGCATTGCCATTGGATGCAGCCAACTATCCCAGACAACCATCCCTTAAATTGTCTTTAAAGGGCACCATCTCCACCCACAACAGAGAACCCAAACTCAACCAAAAACCACACCTCCATACTATAATTCACAGTCATTACTCCAACTTCATTGCAGCCATAACAACACAAATTCCCACAAGCATCCAGCACTCCAGACGTACACTCCCTCTCCCTCACATATAAGCAAGGTCCATGATCAATTATTATCCTGGGTCCAACTTGCATTGCATGCCAACAAAAGGAATACGCTCCAGGTTCACCAAACAATTTCCCAATTCCCATTATGACCATTCAAACTAACACCAAGCCCTTTAACAATCTTCACAAAGATCAATTCTATTTCAATAAAGAAAGAAAAAAATTAAATTGCAAGAAAATCACTAGCCATTGTATTAGTGGGACCCACCAGTGGATCTTGCATTAGGAATCATATTATCTAATGGCTCGCAGTTTTCTTGTAACCTATAGCATTTCTCATTTAGAGCACAAAATAAATTTGAAAAGAAAAACTGAAATTAGATAGTCGGAAACTTACAACGGCGAGTCTGGGAGGGCGGAGGCCAACTCTATTAGCCAGCACTCTAGCATGATCAAGCCCATGACCTTCCAAAAGCAACCGTGATCTTAAACCGGGCACGAATTTCAATGTAGTGCCTGACTTCAAACCTTCTCTAATCGATCTCCGATGATCGATCCACCCTTTACTAAACACAACCATACCGGTAATCGAACTCTGCAGCAAAATAGACGCCAAAACGAAAGCGAAAACAGCGAGAAATATCACGAAGTAGAACAAACAAATGCCGCGAAATGGAATACACGAGAACCACCCGCCCTTGCGGTTGTTGCTTTTGTTTGTGTAGTGATGCCATCGGCGCAACCGATCCGGAGGTGATTTGCTTGATTTATGTGGACTATTAGTGCTAGGGTTAGGGTTTCGTTTGAAAAGAAAACGGTCGCTGATCGAGTGGAAATTTTGATCGGAAACACCTTCGGAACCGGTATTGGTGGCGGGGGAGTCTGGGAGTTCGGACGGATTGTGGTGGTTTCGGTTCATGAGGGTTGAATTTTCTCTTTCCCTTCTATTTTCTAGGGAAAGTGATAGAAAAAAATTTTCAGTGAGGAAAACTTGTGAAGAATTGCATTTTCTCTGTGAGGGAGTGGTTTTTTTTTTTAAAGAACTCTTTTTTTCTTCAGGAAGTTCTGCAGGCAGCGTTCACGAGAATGTGATGATTGAGGAGTTAAGGATATGACGTATTAATACATTAATACATTTTTCTTTCTTTCTTCAATTGTTTTTGGCATTTTCTTTTTCTTTTTCTTAACAAAAAGATATACAATAATTGTTCTTGTAGGGAAAGGGGGGCGTAAAATTTAGGAAAAGAATTTATAATGCCAGGGTTATAAATATTATATATTCAAAAAATAGACGTGGAAAAAACAAAAAACAATAAAAGAAAGAATTTTAAAAAACGTAGGACGAGATTCTTTGTGTTTATCTTTCTTCTATACTATAAACATTACTAACTTGAGTTTCATAAAAAAGTTTCTTTTAGGTAATTGCCACCTCAGCAAGAATAATGTATTAATTTATCCCTGAATGGAAATTAAGTTCATCTAGCATAATATACTAATCAGTTAAAGTAAGATTTGCTCCTTTAAAATTTTTGAATTTGATTTTTGAAATTAATTTTGAGATTTTCTCTTGAATATATCATCTCTAATATTCTTACAAATTTACCAATAAAGTGTTGGTCTAGCGATTAAGGCACTGTTATATTCCTGTAAGAATGGGAACACAAGTTCGATCCTCTAGAAACGTATTTATTGGGAAAGATAACTACGAACCTCGAATGAAACTATTTTTGTCCTTTAAAAGGATGTGAGGATATCCAAGTAAGAATAAAAAAAAATTACAAATTTGAACATTTTCTTTGAAGGATTGAGAGTGTTTGTCTTTCCATTTTAGATTTGATTTGTACTTGAAAAAATAGACGTATGTTTTGGTTTTTATACATATATAAAGAGATTATGGATTTATGTGTGAGACGAAGATAAAGATTTCAATCTAGTTGGAAAGTGTACATTTTTGCAAAAGGTCTCAATCAAATGAAAGGATATTTTCAAGATAAGACCAGCAATCAGCGGGGGGGCTTTAAAATCATAGATACCCTACTTGTGTGGGTACCCTAACAAACTGAACTTAAATGCGTCTTTTCCTTGACAGCACAGGCACCTTCAATTCCCCCGGGGCTCACACGCACCCCCACACACATGCAATAATCAGAGGTTAGGATGGCAGTTCGGTTTTGTAAGAAAAATATATTTTTTTATTTTTTTATATGTTAATATTAAAAATTATTTTTAAAAAATATTATTTTAATATATTTCTAAATAAAAAATAATTTTAAAAACAATAGTTACACCGATACGAATTCTAAACTTCTTTTATTTAAATAGTGACCTGGTGCGGTATGTATCTTGCTTTAATGATAAATTTAAAATATTTAACTAAAAAAATTAATTTCAGATTTATTTTTTAAAATAACATCTGCAAAATGTACAGGTGTCAAGCACACACAAGAAGATGGAGAAAAAAAATAATTGCGTAAAAAGTGCAATAAATTTATACAAGGGTGCAATAACTTTAGTGATGTAGATATGTAATCAATTCAAGCTATTTTAGTTTTAGTCCTTTCACCTGACAAGGGTTGGTGTCCGAATGAATTCGTAAAAGATTTAATATTTTTCAGATATAAGTCTTATTTTTCTGTCAGCAGATAATGGTTGAAAGAGTTGATTTGATGGTTAGAAAATTATTTTTAGTTTTTAATTTTTTAAAATAAATCAGGTAAATATCTAATAATATCCCAACATCACTGAGGTAGAAAATCGAAACAAATCAAGAGAAGATAAGGCAGATGGTCCTCTCACTAAATATCATGGACGGACAAACATCACTCCTGTGCCGGGGAATTTTGATACTCAATTTAAGTGGAAAGTAATTTTTTTTTAAAAAAATAAATTTTAAAAAAATAAATTTCAAAAAAATAAATTATTTTCTGATATTTAGTAGTGTAATAAAAAATAAGTTGGAAAACACTTTTCAGTGTTTAGTTATGTCATGTAAAATAAGCTGGAAAATAACTTATTAATATTTAATGTTTTATTTTTCTCAAGTTTATTAAAATAATGAGGAACAAATCTTACAAATTAAAAGGTTAAATGAGAATGAAATTGAAAAAAAATATAATTTCATAAATTATCTCAAATAAAATAAATAATAATCAAAATAATAGAGATCAAATCTAAAAAATAAAAAAAATAAAAGATGAAGAAATTAAAATAATAATAATTAACATTTCATAAATTATTTCAAATAAAATAAGTAACAATCAAAAGAATAAGAGCTAAATTTGATAGATAAAAAATTTCAATAAAAAAATAATAAGGGAAAAACAAATAACAATTATAAAAACGAGGATCAAAGTTAATATAAAAATTAAATTTTAAGAGAAGAAATTGAAAAATAAATATTCAAAACAAAATATATATAGCAATCAAAAGTTTGAGGACTAAATTTAATATAAACAGCAAATAATATGACATTTCTAATTTTTTCACAGCTTCTGGAAAGTGTTTTCCGCTCAAATTTTACAGGAAAACACTTTCTTAGAAACCAAACTAAATTTTTTTTTGACTGGAAAATATTTTTTGTTGATTAATTTTTATAATGATAAACAAACATAGAAAAGTTTAGAAAATAGTTTTTATAAATTCCGGAAAACACTAATAACTTTATTTGCTAGTCAATAGTCATTGATATATAAGAAGCTAGTTGCCAAATAAGTAGTTAAAATTATAAAGGAAGACACCACTTCTGAGGCCTATTTACGTGTTGAAAACTGGCACAGGTGGGGTTGCTGGAAGAACAGCTCGGCAAGTTTAGTTTTCCAATCTCGAATCATGCAGCGTTGCTTTGTCTGGGTCGGTTACCTGAATCCCATGCCTTTTGGATGTTTTCTCAATGAAAAAGTTGTCATAAACGCGTTAACAGAACAATAAAGTTTTTCGACTTGAGAGTTTATTGAGATTCGGACTAGTTTCGTCAATCACTCGGTACTGATTTTTTTATTTTTATTTTTGGGAAATAGGTTTACTGCTGTATAAATTCGGTGGATTTTAATAAATAGTAATTATTGCCAAAACAAAAAAAATTAATATTATTCTTTCATTTGAAATAAGAGGCTGTTTATGTTGTTGTGGTAGTAATTATTTTTTATTTTAAAATGATTTAAAATAATATATTTTTTTATTTTTTTAAATTTATTTTTAATGTTAGGATGTCAAAAAATATAGAAACACAAAAAAAATTAATTTCAAAAAAAAATTTTAAAAGTATTTTTAAAATGAAAAAACAAACAAACTCTAAAAAGATTTTAAAAAAATTGTGTATAAAAAACTGCCCTGTTAGTTTTTTTTTTTATTTCATACTAATGAGTATTGTTAAATTAACTCGTTCGTCAACTAAAATTAAATTACTTTATGTTAAGAAGATCTCTCATATTGACACAGTACATTTTAGAATAATAATAATAATCTTTCTAAACAGTGGCTCCAAACTTTGGATCGAAAATGTAAATGAATAAAGTAAATCTCCTTCTCCACGAGGCAAATCTTTAAAGTTAGTCACGAATGTTACAATGCTTTTACTAGCAAATCTAGCATCGTTGTTGATATTATCAAAATTCAATCGCTCGCCTCTATTTTAAAAGTTTGAAATTAATATTTATATTTTAGTGCCTGTATATTCTTCAATGTTTCACTTAGGCTCTATAATCCATTTCAACATTACCCCTGCAGTGAATCTCACGTGATAGAAGCGGGCTAATTTTGGAAGATAAGAGGGGAATTTCATTCAAGCCTTCAACCTTTGATAGCATTCTTAATTATTGAAAAATAATATAAATTATATATTGAGATTTCATTTAATATATCAAGATATTCAATTAAATTAGTTTTTTTATTAAGTTACTAGAATCTTAATAATCAAGGTTGAATTAATTATTTGATAAAGTATTATAGTCTAATAATACTCAATCGATTAAGAATTCAAATTCAACCACTTTTATTATCTCTTCTTATTAAAATATAGTTAATAGTACATGAAAGAATAAAACACTGTTAATTCATTGAATGTTGCTGTAAATCATAAGTTGACCGAACAGTAAACACAACACCTATGGAATGAACCCAGAAGATCGAGTCATTATCTATTTCACTAGAATGAGGGGGTGGGCTTGCCATGAGGCCCATGACCATCAACACCTGTGTCGGAAGGAAATGAGCAAAAGAGTCTCACTGGCATTTATTCTCCAAAACCATGCTCGCCATTGTTGTATTAATTAATTCCTCAGAAATATCTCGTATCACATGGTTAATTAAAAGGTCCAAAACCCTGAAGCCAATTATCTTTCCAGAATTTGACACAAGAACTGTTCCCTATAGACCAGCATGTACCTGCAATCACTTGAGGCCATACTTTACATATAGTCTTCCACAAAGAAGAATCCCGCCCTCTAGCCTGCACTTAGGGAATCCAATCCTGCTGTTTTATGTATTTATCCCTCAGCACCCCGGCCCAAAGACTATCTCTAACATGGATGATGCCACACCCTAGCTTCATAATAAACACTCTGTTCATGTAGTGCACGTGTTTTAAACCCAGCCCACCTTCCAGTTTAGGTTGACAAAGAGTCTTCCAGTTAACAAGATGAACTCTACCCTTCTCCTCATTCCCTCCCCAAACGAACCTACGACAAATCTTTTCGATCTCAAGGCATGAGGATTTTGGGAGCAAGGAGGATTGCATAGGATACAATGGTACTGATGCCTGAAGGACAAACTTACACAAAGTAATTCTCTCTGCTAAGGTTAGGCTATTAGCTTTCCATCTAGCTAGCCAACTTCTGCTGCTTCTTCTCTATGATATAGCTTCAGGTTTGTCTGCTAATCCTTTGGTGTAAGAGAGGGAACCCCAAATACTTTCCCAGGTAATTGGTGCTAGTAAACCCACTAATGCGACTGGTGGATTTTGCTAGCGCAGGAGAGATATTTTTAGAAAAAAAATATCCTGGTCTTGCCAACACTTACCTTTTAACCCGAAGCAACACATAATACCCTTAAATATTGTAAGATCCGTTCTATCTAACCACTGGTCGCTTCCGCTATCATCCGCAAAGCAAAGATGAGAAACATTTATGCTTGTCCTGCCAAATTTAAATGCTTTCCACAAACCTGCCACCACCTCTTTACTGATGAGCTGAGATAATCGCTCTAGACATAACACAAAAATATATGGGGAGAGGGGTCACCTTGCCTTATCCCTCTCGAGGGAGTGAAGCTTGAAGAAGGACTCTCATTCCAAAGTACCCTTTGGGATGTCGTTTCAATACACTGCGTAATTAGATTAACCATCTGATATGGGATACCTGCATCTATCAAATTTTATCTGTTGAAATCCCGTCGCATTCGATCATGAGCCTTTTTCAGGTCTATTTTGATAGCCATAAAACCCTTCTTCCCTTTCATGTTCCTCATATAATGGATGACCTCCTGAGCCACCATTATATTGCCTGTAATCTGTCTACCTGGTACAAAACTACTCTAATTATTAGAGACTAAGCCTGATGTCAGATGCTTAAGTCGATTCACCAATACCTTAGTAAGGATTTTGAAATTCACATTGCATAAGCCTATAGGCCGAAATTGACTCAGAGTCGGGCTATGGCATCTTTGGTATAAGCACCAAAAACAATATCAGCCACTCCAGTGGCACTTCCATCATACTTATAATGAATCTACAAACTGTTTTGCCTTCCATTGGCACCTAGACTTCTGGTACCAAAAGACTTCCACCTGAGCTAAAATTTGATTATACTCATTGGTTAACACTTTCTTGAACTTGTTCAAGAATAGGTTTCCTCCTTCAGACAAAGCCTTTTGAATGCCCTCAAGCCTGGCTAGAACTATTTTCCTGCGATAGAAGATATTGCCAAAAACTTCCTGTTTCACTCTTGCAACGTTGTTCTCAACCTTTTAAGTTCAGCAACTAGATCCTGACTCCCCTGCTATCTATTTTTTTTTACTTTGGTAAAACTATCGTGAGACGTCCATGCGCTTCAAATTTAAAAGGGCGACATGGTTTAAGTGTATTCATGTCCCTGGAGTAGAGCTCAACAAGAATAGGATGATGATCAGATTTTACCCTGGGCAACACCCTAACACACATGGCTGGAAATTGCATTCTCCATAGTTGATTACCCAGCCCTCTATCCAACCTTTCATGCACTCTTCCATAACCTCTGCTCTCATGTCCGCGCCATGTGAATTTTGGACCAACACTTCCTAAGTCCAGCAAACCACAATCCTGAATCCATCTATTGAATCTCAGACATTTTCTCATATCAACAAGTGCGCCTCCCATCTTTTCTGCAGCCGTCAGTATCTTGTTAAAATCACCGATAACCATCCAAGGCAAAGTTATATGTTGCCCCATTGTTTTAATCTCTTCAAGACATTCACGTTTTAACTGAAGCTTCAGGTTAACATAAACTACCGTACATAGCCATGGAGAACCTCCTCCCTCATCTACTAAAACATGGACCAAGTTCTTGGATGAATTCAATGTTGTGCATACTGGACCGAAAGCAAACACAAATAAAACACAAACAAACAGATTTACGTGGTTCCCCAAAACCGGGTACGTCCACGGAGGCAACAGATTGTATATTATTGGAGGAATGATACAAACACTCAACTCAACCCAGTACAATCCCACAAAACCCAGTGTTTCACTCTTACACTCGTTTCTCTCAAATCTGCACTCTTTCACTCTCACAGTTGCACTCTCTCTTCTTCCTCTGCACACACACTGCACTCTCTTTTTCTCTCGTTTCACTCTTCTGTCTTTTACACATGTTTACAGGAGAAAGGAAAACATAAATATAATGGCTGCAAAGGATAGGGTGGTTGATGGTGGAGAGGGTGGTTGAGAGTGGTTGAGAAAAATGTTGACAATTGCAAATGTTGACAATTTGCTACAAATCTCCACCTTGGCAAGATTTTTCCATTCAATCCTCGTGATCAATCAATGCTGCCTCTGATGCGCCATATGGCGCTGCACCCTGAAGGTGCTCAACACCGAGAGATGTTGACCAAGTCCAAACAATGTTGGAACTTGATCCCTGAGACACATTTTGTGAGCATGTCAGCTGGATTATCTGCGGTACCAATCTTCTGTAGCAGAATATCCCCTTCATCCATAATTTCTCGAACAAAATGAAATCGAACATCGATGTGCTTGGTGCGGGAATGATGAACCTGATTCTTTGCAAGACAAATAGCACTTTGACTATCACAATGGACATCCACGTGCTCTTGAACAATTCCCAAATCTTCAATCAACCCATGTAACCAAATAGCTTCCTTGAAAGCTTCTGTTACTGCCATGTACTCTGCCTCAGTTGTTGACAAAGCTACTGTTGATTGTAACGTTGACCTCCAACTTACAGGCCCTTTAGCAAGTGTAAACACGTAGCCTGTTGTGGAACGACGCTTGTCTAAGTCACCAGCATAGTCCGAGTCGACATAACCAACTAAATTTTGTCCGAGTCTATCATCCCTCTCAAACTTCAAACCAATATCAGTTGTGCCATGAATGTACCGTAGAATCCACTTAACTGCCTGCCAGTGACCCTTTCCCGGATCATGCATATACCTGCTCACCATACTGACAGCATGTGAAATATCTGGTCTTGTACAAACCATTGCATACATTAATGCACCAACTGCATTTGCATAAGGAATTTGAGCCATATGCTTGCGCTCTTCCTCTGTGCGTGGAGACATTGAAGCACTTAGCTTAAAATGAGGAGCTAAAGGTGTGCTTACAGGCTTGGTCTTACCATCTACCCCAAATCTCTGTAGAATTTTCTTCAAGTATTGGGTCTGTGTCAAACAGACTGTGCCTTTTCTTCTGTCTCTCTGAATCTCCATGCCAAGAATCTTCTTAGCTTCTCCAAGGTCCTTCATTTCAAACTCAGTTCTCAATTGAGCTTTCAGTCTATCAATCTCCACCTTGCTCTTTGATGCGATCAACATATCATCCACATATAAGAGCAAATAGATGAAAGAACCATCAAGAAGTTTGCGAAAATATACACAGTGATCAAACTGACTCCGTGTGTATCCATGTTCTGCCATGAACTTATCAAATCGCTTATACCACTGGCGAGGAGATTGTTTCAATCCGTATAATGACTTCTTCAGTTTACAAGCCCAATTCTCTTTCCCAGTGACTTTGAAACCATCTGGCTGAGACATGTAAATTTCCTCTTCCAAATCTCCATGTAGGAAGGCAGTTTTCACATCAAGTTGGGCTAACTCCAAATCAAACTGTGCAACCAAGGCTAACAGAATACGGATTGATGAATGCTTAACAACTGGAGAGAATACCTCATTATAATCTATCCCCTCCTTCTGAGCATAGCCTTTTGCTACCAATCTCGCTTTGAATCGGATGTTGTCTTTTCCAGGATTACCTTCCTTCTTGGCATATACCCACTTGCAACCAATTGTCTTCTTTCCTTTAGGGAGTTGTACCAAATCCCAAGTCTGATTCTTGTGGAGAGATTTCATCTCTTCATCCATTGCCTCGTTCCATTTTGCACTTTCTACACTCTGTACTGCTTCTTTGTAGGTGTAGGGGATTCCATCATCAATCACCGGAAGTGCATAAGCCACCATGTTACAATACCGAGCAGGTTTCTTGATAACTCTTTTCGGTTTACTCGTTGCAATGGATTCTTGTTGTGTGGTTGCTGGAGTTGTTGCATCCTTTTCATCTGAACTTTCATCTGAATCTCCTTCAGTAGAGATTGTCTGAACAGTCTTTATAGGGATGACTGAAGTCTCCAACTCCACCTGTTGTGCATCACCAGACTGTTTTTCCTTCTCCTGTGATTTCTCTTGCTGTAACATGCCAGACTCATCAAAAGTGACATCTCTACTCAAGATCACTTTCTTTGATTCAGAACACCAGAGTCTGTAGCCTTTTACTCCTCCACTAAAGCCCAAAAATATAGCTTTCTTGGCTCTAGGATCTAGCTTGGACTCAGTAACATGATAATATGCTGAGCAACCAAATATACGCATAGAGTCATAATCATTTGCAGGAGAGCCTGACCATACCTCCAAGGGGGTTCTACCATCTAATGCTGCTGAAGGTAACCGATTAACAATATGACGAGCATAGCTTAATGCCTCGCCCCAAAACACTTTGCTTAGTCCCGAATGTGATAGCATACATCGGACTTTCTCCACCAATGTGCGGTTCATGCGTTCCGCTACTCCATTCTGTTGTGGTGTTTTGCGAACAGTAAAATGTCGCTTGATCCCTTCATCCTGACAAACTTCAAAGAAAGGATCTGAAGTGTACTCACCACCATTATCTGACCGAAGAGTCTTAACCCTCCTTCCAGTTTGAGTCTCCACCATTTTCTTCCATTTCAGAAAGATATCAAGGACCTCATCCTTGTGTTTCATCATGTAAACCCATACTCGTCTTGAGAAATCATCAATAAAAGTAACAAACCAACGATTACCTCCAAGAGATTCATTCTTTGAAGGTCCCCATACGTCTGTGTGAACATAATCTAGGATCCCTTTTGTGTTGTGTACTGCAGTGCCAAACTTGACCCTTGTCTGTTTTCCAAGAACACAATGCTCACAGAACCCATGCTTCCCAGTCTTGGCGCCTTTTAATAGACCTTGCTTGACTAATCCTTGCAAAGCCTTTTCACCAGCATGCCCTAAGCGCATGTGCCAAAGTCTGGAATTATCTGCTTCATCATCTTCTATACTTTTGGAAACAGCTGCTGTACCAGTAACTGTAGATCCATCCAAGAAATATAAGTTTCTTATCCTCGTGCCTCTTAAGACAACTAATGCACCACGGATTGCTCTCAAGACTCCACCATGCATGATAATCTTATAACCACTGGATTCTAGAACTCCAAGTGAGAAGAGATTTTTCTTCAAGTCAGGTACATACCGTACATCTGTTAGTGTCTTGACTACCCCATTATGCATCTTCAGATGGATAGTCCCAATCCCTTTGATCTCACTCACATCATCATTACCCATCAACACACCTCCTCCATCGAACTCCTCGAGTCTCGAGAATAAGTGCTTGTTAGGGCACATGTGATAGGAACATGCAGAATCAAGAACCCATTCACCAGAATGGTTTTCTGGTGATGAGACCATGAATGCAGAGTCTTGTTCATCCTCATCTCGTGCAACGTTCACAATTGGTTCATCTTTTTCCTTGTTGCCCTTGATTGGACAATCTTTCTTCCAGTGCCCTTTTTTGTGACAAAAGGCACACTCATCTTTTGCAAGATATTGTCTGTTTGATGATTCTCCTCTGGATTTTGAGCGAGATCTCCCTCGCCCTCGAAATCTTCTGGGGTTTGTTCTGCCTCTAACTGTCAATGCTTCTGACGTTGACTCCTTGTGAACAATCTGGTCCTTCTTTCGGTACTCATTATTCACCAAAGCATTGGACACATCAATGAATTTAATCTTTTCTTTACCATACAGTAAAGTGGTGACGAGATGTTCATATGTGTCAGGCAGTGAATTCAATAACAATAGAGCTTTATCTTCATCATCAATTTCCACATCTAAATTCTTCAAATCAGCTATCATTTTATTGAAATCATTTAGATGCTCATTCATAGAAGTACCTTTCTTGTGCTGAAAACGGAAGATCCTTTTCTTCAAGTAGAGACGATTCTCTATACTCTTCTTCATAAACTTGTCCTCCAGTGCTTGCCATAATTCCTTTGCAGAGTTTTGTTCTGAAAAGGCGTACTTCTGATCCTTTACAAGACAAAGTCGGATGGAACTGCAAGCCAACCGATTTATCCTTTCCCAGCTTTTATCATCAAGATCCTCTGGTTTATCTTCTAGAGTGAAATCTAAATTCATTTGGACAAGCATATCCATGACTTCACATTTCCACATGCCAAAATTACCTTTCCCATCAAACTTCTCCACCTCAAATTTGGTATTCGATACCGGGATGTATTGTGGAGGTATACTAGCATTCCCCGCTGATTTTTCTTCTGGAATATCAGCCATTAGGACGTCTTTGGATTACAAATGGAATCCCAAAATTGTTAAAACACACACTTTTATGCTCAAAAGTGCCAAAACAGTAACTTCGGTATGCTGTTTAACAAAACGGACACCACGGTTGCGTCCGGAATGGTTGAAAATGCTAGGAACCAACTTGACTCGGCCAAAAACGGGTCAAAAAATCACTGAGTTGGCCAAAAAACCAATCTGACCGAGTTGACTCAGGGAAGGAATATTCTGTCTCTGATAAAGAATATTCTGTCACGGGAATATTCTCTTACTGGTAACGGAATATTCTTATTCTGTCAAGAGAATATTCTGTCACTGTTAGATGACGTGGCTGATGACGTGTCTGATGACAGGGCGATGTGGACCCTCTGTGATGACGTGGATGATGACTCAGCGCCTTCGTGTCGGATGACGTGGCTGTCTTCTCAGGCGAGAATTCCGGCAATGACTGGTTTTTCCGGCAGATTTCCGGCGAAACTTCGGCGAGCTCTACAGGGCTCGTTTCAACTCCGATTTCGACGATCTTTATATCGCCGGACTCGTATGGACGAGAGGAATCTCCGCAGCTGGTCAAAAGCAAGATCTGAGAACTTTGAAAATTCTGCAACTTTGAACAGAGAGCTGAAAAACGTGTTTTTTCAGTGTTCTAGCTTCCCTAATGCTCTGATACCAATTTGTTGTGCATACTGGACCGAAAGCAAACACAAATAAAACACAAACAAACAGATTTACGTGGTTCCCCAAAACCGGGTACGTCCACGGAGGCAACAGATTGTATATTATTGGAGGAATGATACAAACACTCAACTCAACCCAGTACAATCCCACAAAACCCAGTGTTTCACTCTTACACTCGTTTCTCTCAAATCTGCACTCTTTCACTCTCACAGTTGCACTCTCTCTTCTTCCTCTGCACACACACTGCACTCTCTTTTTCTCTCGTTTCACTCTTCTGTCTTTTACACATGTTTACAGGAGAAAGGAAAACATAAATATAATGGCTGCAAAGGATAGGGTGGTTGATGGTGGAGAGGGTGGTTGAGAGTGGTTGAGAAAAATGTTGACAATTGCAAATGTTGACAATTTGCTACATTCAACACTCTTAAATCCACACCGCCTTTGTTCCATAGTAACCAGATACCTCCAGACTTTCCTTCCGCCTCCACCTTGAAGTTTGAATCAAAATTCAACTTGTCAATCACTTTCCCTGCAGCCCTGCCACTTATTCTTGGTTCAATGAATGCCATGATTTCTATCCCGTAGGCTTTCCTAAAGTCATACACTATAGAGCAAAATCGGTTACTTCCAGCCCCTCTACAATTCCAGTTAAACATGTTCATTATAATCAAACGTATGTAGTGGAACTCCCTAAAGACCATCTTCATGTTGACGAGATTAAGCTGTTAACTCCTCCCGTTCTACCATGATGGTATCCTTTCTTAAGAATCCTTCATTCAGATGCTCTTCCTCAACTGGAACGCTACAACCTTTTTTCTCTACTATTACATCTTCCTATGAAGGACGTGGCACCTGATGAAAATTGTGCTTCTAGAACTGGGTCTCACACAGTCACACACCGATTATCTCCCATTACCTCTATGTAACCTAGATTGGGCTGCTTTTGTCTTTGGCTGCTTGAATTTGAAGACAGAATATGTTCCTTACTATTTTCCACCTCCTTTCATTTCATGATGGGCCCTCTTCTGCTACTTTGGGCCTGGGGTCCAAGACTAACATCCTTCCTAGCACCCTGCGAGTTACCTCCTAGCCCTCTCTTGACAATAATTATCTTGTCCGATTCTGTCTCATCCACTGCAGCTTTGCCTTCGTTGCTTGTTTCCTTACTCACATCAGGCTCAATTCCACCAATCTCGTCACTACCCAACTCGCCTGCTTTAGTTTCCACATGTGAATCTGGTAACAAATTAAATCGAGATCCCTTAATCAACGTAGCTTCCCTAGTCAGTCGTCTTTTGCAAGGCAACTATCCCACCAACCATCTGTGTTCTCTGGCTTGACACATTTGGCATCATCAACTCCTTGATTTCAGTATTCTTGCGTAATTGTCTCATTGGCTTTTCTGCAAACATCCACTGGCCGTATGAATCCACCGCCTCCGATCGATACTCCATGCATGTTGATGGTTCTATTTTTTTCTGGAACCTTATCATCTATAACAAGAACATCTGCGTCCGTAACATTCCCTTCCCTCGCCGAAGAATGGTGATGTACATATGGATAGACTTTCTTTTTATGACCATACTAGCCACACCGGAAACATACCAGATGAGGACCTTTATACGTAATACGATGTACCCGCCTTCTTAGTTTGAATTTTGACAGCAATGGCTAGGCAAGGTCTACCTCTGCACAGATTAATGTGTAATTATCATGAGTGCTAAAAGATGTTGTCACTTTTAGAGTTCTACCAATATGGGGTAATTACCAATATAGTTTTTAATTTTTCACAACACAGAATTATCGTAATATTCCATTGCCAGATATGTCAGTCTCACCCACTCTGCTACCTTTTCAATGGTTGCTTCATAAGAATCAAAATTTAGATGTCATTGTCTCACTATAAGATAATGATCCGACACCATTCATGGTCTTTCAAACAAAGCAAAATCATGATCATTATGATTATGATTAGAGAATTTAGCTAGGAAAAACTCGTTTTCTAAGTCCACTAGCCCAAAACCCCCTTGGATTTTCCACAGCATATGCAATCTTCTCAATACATGTGTACCCTATCTTCCTTCCCATTACTTTAATTATTAGTGTCTGATGTCAAGGTTCATGTATTGATTACTCCATTGTCATTTGGCATCCAGGCACCAATTTATTGGTATAATAATAATAATAATAATGTAACAGTCCAGGGGAGCCCTTATTTTCTTAATAGTAGTGTCTTCTCGAAACAGATAAAAAGTTAAAATAAAAGTTATATCATTTATATTTTAAAAAATAAAAATTTATTTTTTATATTCCAAAACACTAACTAAACATAAACACAATTTAATTTCCTTAATCCTTATATTGATTACTCAATTACCATTTTATATTCAGGCACTAGTTATTGATTGATGCAATGAAAAAATGGAATAGTCTGGGGAGCCTTGTACGAATTAAGGCACAAAATAACATATAATTATGTTATGAAAGTATTGAACAATAATTTCTCCAAAATGAACTGAAGAGGCTGCAAAACTAGTTGGCATTTAGATAGCTTTTGTAAATACGACAGAAATACCATCAGACAAAAAAATAAAGTTTTTTTTTTATGTTTTTAAATTGTTTTAATATAATAATAAAAAAATAAACAGTACTAAAACAGCAAACATGTTACCAAACATGAACGCAGATTATTGACACCCGCCTCTGTATAGCAGCTGCTTTATTCAATATTTTATTAAGTTAACAAAAACTAATTGTACAATGAAGGATACAAGTATTCGTTGCTATTGCAAGCATTCATTATATCTTATATGCTGACAACTTGTATAGGCTTTGTTTCCGGCTTACTCATCATCTCCGGGAAGAGTTTCCAGACACATTCTAATTTTCAGTCGCTCCTCTCTTGTTAGAACTGGATCATCTTCACAGGTTAATCTCTTTCTCAGTACAGCGTTAGCACTGTCTGCATCGTCATCAAGAACCTGGACAGTAATAGACAAGAGCACCATGAGAAAATTGTTTGAATGTTGCCATGAATGATATCATAGACTCACAGTAAGGAATCTTTATCAACTAAATTGTCATGGATTAATATTTACACTTCCACATTTCATACTCACCAAGGTGTTGAGCCCCCTTTCCCATTTTTCACGGTTATTAAACCAGGTCAGCTCAGCAGATTGACCTGGTGACTCGCCAACCTATAACCTAACCCAGCCCGCTTTTCATTTTGAATTGTTTAGGATATTGACCGGCGCCAAACCCGGGTGACATAGCATATTGAACCGCGCTCACTTGATCCAACCAAACCTAGATGATTCCTCAACTCCAAGTATTTATTTTTTAAAAAAACAAATTGTCTAAAACAACATCGTTTTGGGAATGACCTGGTAACCCTGCAAGTTGACCCGGTTACCCGGGCCTTAGACTGGGCTGGACTTCGGGCTGGATTTGACAGCCATACCATTTTTCTCCCAAGCAAAAGCAAATGGAGATATAGCAATAAAATGAAAAATAAAATAAAATCTGGAGAGATGAAACGTACTTGAACATAATTGTTGATATGGCCATCTCTGTTGACAGTGGTAACTAGCTCATTTTTGTTGACTATCCACTCACCATCAACAATGTACTTGTACTCGTAGACTCCCTCCTGTTAAAGCAAGAATTGTTACAAAATTCTGGTTTTAATTTGAAATATACTTATTGTATTCGCACCCAATTCTGCAACTAGCTGTGGTAAAGCAATACCTGACAGTTAGAATCGAAGGGATCCTTCCCTGTCAATTCTGGGCTGGTTTCAAGGAATCTTTAAAGCAAGTAGCAATTTGTCTCTAAAGGTAGCCTACATTTAAGTTTTTGAAGAAATGAACTCTCTAGATTAACAAATATTAGGGCCTGGGACCAAGAGGTTTTGGGGGGGGGGGGGCTCATAGCAAAGGTGTGATTAGATATGCTTTTCTTCAGCAGTAACTATTTCAGTATTGCAATCCAATCGTTAGGTAAACCTTGACCTAGAAATTATGTGCTGCCAGATGCCAAGAAAAATGCAAGAAATGTTTTTGACAGAAAACTTGAGACAAAAAGACATGCAGGCAAGGAAGGAAGGAAAAAAAAAAAGTTGGCAACTGCATTTATCTGTATTACCAAGGAGAATAAAAACTTACCATCAATTCCCTCTTGAGAATCCAAAACTTTCTCTCCTCGTCTAATTCTAAAGGTATCCTCTGGAGAAAGAAAGAGAAATAAATATGAATAGGTAAAAATGTTTAAATGGCTTAAACATAATGCAAAAACTAATGAAAGCTTTTACATCACATACCTGGCCCCATCCAATGTCAAGCCCAGAAATTTCCACTGTAGAATAATTGTTGTCTTCCCATTTCAAAGTGACAAGCTTTTTTCTAAGGCCTGTAAGCTTCAAACAAGGAAAAAAAAATAGTTTGCAGTAATCTGTCGATACTTCAAAAACAAAAGGCAAAATATATTCATTTTGTGATTGCATGAAGAGCCTAGGCCACTACAACCATCCCTTATTTTTTTTCATTGATTCTCAACAAACTCATTTATCTACCCCCCAAGAAGGAACTCTTGGGGAGTAATGTTTATGGGCTGGAGCTACTCGTTAATCTTGGCTGCAACTTTTATATTATGGGTAGTTCGAACAGTTGATAGACTGAAAAATGGCATTGCATGTCAGGAAGCATCCTTCTATATGTGCAAACTTAAAATTTTCATAGTCACAGAATTCAGCATCTAAACATGGGAGTTGTTAAAAAAAAAGGATTAAGTAAAAAAGATAAAATCAACATGCAGAAAGAAACCTATAGTCAAGGCTCCGTGAGCAACTATGCATATATGTTACACAAAAGGAAAATGACTCACTATATCAGCAGTTGCACTTTTGATAGCATTCAATTTTGGGAAGCTCGAGCGTTTACTCTGCAACACAAGAAACAATGAGATACTACGAAAACACTAATCAGCTACCAATAGGGCTCTAGCCCCACTGCTAGCAATACTCCTTTAAGGGAGAGGTTCCAGCTTCGACTCCCGGAAGGTCAGTCAAGCTAAATTCTCAATTACCAAAAATAGAAACTAATCAGCTATTTTAAACTGTAGCCATATCTGTCATGAACCAAGTAAATCTCAAATTACTATTGCATGATTTCAACATTGAATCCCAATATACATAATGGCCCCCGTCAAGCATCAAGCCTGTCTATGCTAGCACTAGAAACTGCTTGAAAGTCAATCCAGTTATAGTCTACAGTATAGGTTCAAAATCTATTGCTGGAAGGAATATAAACCGATTTGTTGATTACAATGCTAGAAAAGTAGAATGTAAGGCAATTTATATCCCTAACTAAGCTGTCCACTACCAAAGTCGACCCCTTCGTTTATACCGGCTAGCTTACAATTTGACATAAGAAAAAAAGATGATGCTCTGCATCCTGTAACCATGTACCTCATACTGCAAACTCACCCAGGTATATAGTTATACACTAAATGCACAGTTCCATAAACTTGACCCCTAAAATTTCTAAGTCAGAAAATCAAATTACATAGATGAATCATCAACATCTTAATGATATTTATTTTCAAACCTGACAGGCGTGGAGCCATGGATCTTTAATAATGTTTTCCTAGAAAACATTATCAATACATAAGAGTTTCATTTATGGTAAAGACAGGAGAAAGGAATCAAATCCAATATTACCATAAGCAAATCGTGAGCTTCATTAAGCTTGTGGCCCTGAACCCAGAACATGTATGCCAGCTGTGATTCATTGAAAACTCTTAGTTTATTGGTAAGGAGATATAAAAAAATTATCAGCATGAAATGTGTGGAATTTGAAGAAACCAAACATAGCGCCTCAAAAAAAGACAAGGAAAACCATGAAAGAATGCTTCCTCAGAGAGGTGGGGGTGGTGATGCATGGGCATTTCCCTCATACATGATAAATTACAGAGCCAAACAAAACAGTGGTGCATAGCAACAAATCATAAGGTGTCAAACGAAAAATTAAGCAGGATAAGATCAAATGCTACCGCAACAGCAGGTGCTCTTCCCATTCCTGCAGTGCAATGTATATATGTCACACCTCCATTCTGGTTTATGGCTTTGCGTAATTTGCTGACAACAGCTGGTAGCTGTATCCGTAAATCAAATGCATCAAAATCCCTGTTACATTAATATTAGCTGCTGTATCAAATGAAGAATAGCAACATAAATGATCATAGACAGTAGATACAGATGCACATTCAACACACATCCTTTGTGCTCTTACAAACAGTAAATGTGAAGTGGGGAGAAATTCAAATGGTACAGAAAGTGCTCAGAAGAGTTATTTTGCACTAGAACAAGTGAAACTCTAGCTTAGAAAGTTAATTAACGTCTTCTAACAAAAATGAAGTGCCAGTGTAGAAAGTGATAGCATAGCAGTCCAAAATAATACTACGTACATTCTCCACGGTTTTTATTTTTTATTCTTTTGGCAGTAGAAACTAGTTTCGATGCAAAAGGTAGTCAGATGTTAACTAACAGATTTCTTTTTCCAATTGTTTATTTGTTCTCGTTTTGTAAATTAGAAACCTTGGGTTTGCTATGACTAACCTTATCTGTGCACGCAAATGCTGAATGTCACCACATGCCTTCGCATAGTCTCGAATGGCACTGATATCTACTCCGAAATATCTGAAATGGTGGTAAAAGAATTGCAGTATGTTTCATACGCTTCTTCTTTTTAGATCTCAAATGCTCAACAGTTGCATAAATGATAACTGATGACCATATATATAAGAGCATTTAAGAAATAAAAATTATGCTTTCATTAGATCATGAAGACAGAGTTATTTAGGATACTCCAAGTCTGGATCCTGTTGTAAGCAAAACACAGTTTTGACCCCAATTTTTCGAAGCTTGTCAACGTCTTCAGGAGTCTAGAAATTTGAAAAAACAAATTAGAAAACCATATGAGAAACAAAAATAAAATAAAAACCAGTGTAAGAGGGGAAAGAATCCCTTCATACATGAATCTAACAAATGAGAATCACCTGTAGGCATGATCCGACAATCAAATCTGGACGAATGAAGTTATAGTTCATTCCTAGTTCGTGCCTATAAGTCAAAACTGTACTAAAAATATATTAGAACAAACAATTAGCTGCACTTATAGATCAATAACACATTAAAATTTCGTTAATCAAGAATCAACAGTAACTAGCAAACACTTCAAAAATTCAAACAGTTACACATGCCACTCCAACCGAACAGGTCACACCCACCAATTCCCCACCCTTGACATGGACCTACAAGCATTATCGAACTCACCAGCCCCCATAGCTTCAGTCATGTTATGACTATATATCTCAGATTTTTCTTCTTCTTCTTCCTCAACATCAGTGCCACTCATCTCAGCACTAGATGGCGAGCCAGGAGCTGCCTACAGACAACAAATTCAAATAACAAGCCTCTATTAGAAGATTTGAACTTCGAAATTCAACACAGTAAAGCAGTAGTCACTAATAGGATCAAATTAATTATCAGAAACAAACAAGCAACCATTATGATCGCCCAAATTAATCAGTTATCATCAAAACCACTCTCCGTGGTGCTCCCGATTTCGTTTTTATATTAATTTTTTGCTTCCAAACCACATACACGGCGAAAATGCTAACATGACTCATTTCCCAGCCCTGGATTCGTGGGATCACTCCAATTTGCACAAGAAATTATTCAACATCCCAATTAAAAAAAATCATATCATGAAAAATCCAAACTTTACAGGGTATAACAAAAAAAAAGGGAAGGAATATTCCCGAATATCTAATTTTAAAAAATATTTTCTTAACACATCAAAAAACCCCTTAAAACTCCAAAATATCTAATATCACTAGTGAATTCTTATATAAAAAAAACATCCCTGAAAATCTCCTGGTGGATCCGGCTAGTGGAACCCACAAATCTAATGGCTGAGACTCTTCACCAAGTGATTTCAAGAAAGGTTTTCGTTAAAACTAGTATTATGTTATTCTGAATTTCTAACAGTCAAATATTTAAAGAAAAAGAACCAACAAGAGAAAGTTGCGGTAATCAAAACAGAACGAATAACAATATATAGCAAACATTAGAGCAGAGCAACAAGATTAGAAGCTTCAACTTGACACAAGAAAACAAAAGGATCGAATCTCAAGCTACTTTTAAGTTACCTTCACAGCTACACGTAACTGCAGATCATGATAATCCATGGTTCCCTGCACCAACAAAATGATATACTATAAGAAAAAAAAAAACACAGATTATGTGTAAAGGGATGAACGTACTGCCATGTTAAAAGAGAATAACGGCGGAGAAGAAGGTCTTCTGTGGTGAAAGTTGAAGCCTTGCAGAGGCAAAGCAGAGGATGATCTGCCATTCAAACAAGACATTGACGAATGAAATTAAAGAAAGTAATAAAACAAATAAAAAAAAGGAAAGATATTTTTACACGTTATATAGTTCGTCAGACCTTGGAAGATGGCGAAGGCAATTCATTTGAAGAAGGAGAAGAACGAGATTAAAAAATCTGAGAGAGTGAAGTGAGAGTAAAGTGAGAGCGGACTTCCTGAATCTGAGTTGATACTTGATAGTAACTTTTATAGCTCATGTTGGGCTTAATTGTGTATTTGATCCCCTTGATTTTATTTTATTTTATTTTGAACCTTGTAGTATATTTTGTCTTAAGCTCCTCTTTCAAACTTCTTATTTCGTAATTATTTGGACCTTTTCTATTTGTTGCATGGAGACTTAAAACTTGACTTGAATTGAAATGGAAAAAACAATGATTTGGTCAAACTCTATTGACTATGACCCAAATCTAATTAGTTCAATAATAAAAAAATTTATAAAATAAAATAATATCATTTTAATAAAAAAATAATTAGTTCAGATTGACTTAATAACTTGTTGATTTATGTATTTTTTCGTATTAACCTTCATGTTTAACAACTATAATATAGCGTCAAATATCATACATTAACAATACTAATAAGATAGTTGAGGGATGAAAAACAATGATTTGTTGATCCATGCATAGAGAATTAAGACTTGACTTGGCAATGTTTCGAATTGAAATGGAAAAAACAATAATTTGGTTAAACTTTATTGACTACAAACATGACCCAAATCTAATTAGTTTTTTTTATAAAATAAAATAAAATAAATAATGGGCTCAAGTTGACTTAATGATTTAATAATCCATGCATTTTTCTGTATTAATCTTCATGTTTAGCAACTATAATATGGTGTCGAATATTATACATTAACAATACTAATAAGATTTAAAAAAATCATGTTTTATAATTGAGAATTCTATTATTTGTTTTTGTTTTTTTTAAATAAAAATAAATTAAAATGATACGTAATAACCTCATAATTGATAATATTTGAAGGTCATTATATTTTAGTATATAATAAAGTGATGGGGATGATATTAGAGTAAAAAAATAATAAAGGGATTAAAATGAGACAAAATTGAGAATAGAGAGACTAAATGCACTATCAGCCTGTACTGCTTGGGTTTGCAAAGGGGATCGCCTTTTGGAAGATTCTCCAGAATGCCATTAGATTTTTTTTCCGCATCGAGATATGGATAGTGTTTGAACTTCTGCTATTCGTTGCTGTTAAAACTATTTTTTTTATAAATATAATAAAATAACATTATTTTTTAGATATTAACATATTTTATTTTAAAATAAAAAAAATAAAAAAAATTTCAAAGATATTTTTTAATAGTAAAAACAAATACACTCATCGACAATATTTTAACATATGATTATTTGTTTTTATATTTAAAATTATGTTTGGATAACTTTTAAAAATATATTTAGTTTTAAAATATAAAGTTAATATTTTTTAATAATTTAATGTATTGATATTAAAAATAAAAAGTACTATTATTTTAAAAATTATTTTAATATATTTTTAGAAAATACAATAAACACACCTGCCGCATAAGTGCATAGGGTAATTTTGATGCAGCCAAGATGGGATCTAATTGGGCTTGGGCTCAGCTTATAGCCCATTTATGCAAAAAGTTTTGAGTAAATGTGAAATAGATAAATCAATAATAGATTTGCTGTAAATCAATTCCAATGACAATATTGATATAAATTTAGTTTTGATACTAAAAAATTAATTATTCTAAAGAGTAATTTTTTTTAATATTGATATAAATAGCCCTGATTGATCAGAAACACATATTTAATCTCATTTAATATGCTGAGAGAGATTTTAATACACATTTATTTAAATTAAAAAAAAATAGTAACATAATAGATAATAAGTGTGTGTTTTTTAATATGTACCAGGTATGACTTGAAAACTTTGATGAGCTGTCATGTATGACATGGTATTAATAGATGATGTGGCAAATTTAAAAGAGAAACTTCCTTTTTTATTTTTATTAAATATAAAAAATTAACTAAAACCCAGGGATTTTTTTTTGAAAAAATTTCTACGTCTTAAAGAAAATGTAAAAATAATAAAGAGAGAAATTTCTCTCCAAAAGTGTTTTCCTTCGTCATCAATGCCACGTTACCACTCATCTGCCACGCCATCCCTCAATATTCATGCCATGCATGCCAACCTTATAACTAAAATAATACCTTATCATAAGTCGTATTTGTCACCACTCCAAATTTTACTTTATTGCTATAGTCTCAATGATTGATACAAATATTTGAAGAAAATAAATGTTTATACACTGAATTGTAAAAAATCCACAAATTACACATCTTATTTAACTCTAAAAAAAAGAATTGCTAAAAGCTTGAGCTTCGAAGATGGATCTATGAGGTGGCTCAAAGAAACCTTTCTCGAGATGACCTTGAACAATCCCAGCTGTACTTCTGCCTTCAAGCCATTGCTTATGGCAACAGTTACGTTGTCTAACATGGATAGTATCTTCCTAATCAATCAAGGTTCGGATCATAGAAGAGAGCATCAACTAGACTACAAATGTAAAAGGATAATCACAATAAACAATTTGATTTTGACTACAACTCTAGTTTTAATAATACTTGGGTAGTTTTCTTTATGGAAATCAAACAAAAAAAACCAGTGCTCCTCAAAAAAATGGCCACCAGAGGTCCAAGAATCCAAGCTCTATGGCATCTTCCATGGCTGGTTTTTCTTTTCTCTACAACACGTGTGTTTTGCGCTTCACCATCAAAAGTACCAAGACTTGGGGTGCATGGACCTTATGGTGCAAGAAATCACCTTGGAAAAGTTAAGGTTCAGTCTTTGGCCCCGTCGGATCAGGAGTTTAGAACTTTTTATTACAATCAGACACTTGATCACTTCAATTACAGGCCTGAAAGTTATAAGACTTTTCAGCATAGATATGTAGTGAGCTTCAAGCATTGGAGGGGTCCCGATACAATGGCTCCAATATTTGTCTATTTGGGCGAGGAATCTTCTTTGAATGACGATCTTGGTTATATTGGAATCCTCTCTGATAATGCAGCTCGATTTGGTGCTTTACAAGTGTACATAGAGGTGAGTAGAATTATTTCTTTTTCTGGAGAATTTGATCTTTTCTTTTTGCTAAAATGTTCCCTTTTCGGCTTTCGAGATTGACGTCCCTCCGGGACAGCTTCTAAACAAGTTGAAAATGTTTGACTCTAGCTAGAGTTTTGGATTTGCAACACAGTTGATAGAGCAACTAGTACTAATTATTGCATGACAAATTTAAGGTTGAATAACACTGCTTTGTGTTGAGTAACAATTTCCAATGCAGCATCGCTTCTACGGAGAATCAATCCCCTTTGTATCAAGAGAGGAAGCATTGAAAGATGCAAACCTCCGTGGATACTTCAGCTCTGCTCAAACTTTAGCAGATTATGCAGAAGTAATCCTACACATTAAGAAAAAACATTCGGCCGACTCTTCCCCGGTTATAGTTTTTGGAGGATCATACGGAGGAAGTAAGTAAATTATCATGAATCGCAAAATTCAGTTCTTTTCCTAATCAATATAGAAACATGGTTTGATCACTTTTCATTATTTTTATAGTGCTTGCTGCTTGGTTTCGCCTGAAATACCCTCACGTTGCACTAGGGGCACTGGCCTCGTCTGCCCCAGTTCTTTATTTTGATAATATCACCCCTTCAAACGGATACTATACAGTCGTGACAAAGGATTTCAAGGTAAGAAGATTAAGTTAATTGACCATATTTCTCTCTAGCTTTCCAACCTAAAGAAGGTCTTGAATTGTAACTGTTTCCGATTTTGTTTATCGCAGGAATCGAGTGAGAGCTGCTACAAAACCATAAAACAGTCATGGTTTGAAATTGATAAAGTTGCTGCTAAAGCAGATGGTCTTTCTATCCTTCAAAAGAAGTTCAATACTTGCAAGTAATTAACAGTCCAAGTCTCCCATTTCCCATGATTTTTTTAATTGCTAACTCGATTCCATGAGTTAGTTTCTGATTGATTAGTGTCTTAACTCCCTCCAACTTTGGCTAACAGACCATTGGAGGCTGCTACAGAGTTGAAAAACTTTTTGGACAGTTTGTTTTCAGTAGCAGCTCAATATGATAGACCTCCAAGATATCCAGTTGACCTTGTTTGCAAAGGAATTGATTCAGCACCAGAAGGAAGTGATGTACTTGACAGGATATTTTCTGGGATTGTTGCTTACTTCGGAAAAAAGCCTTGCTATAATCTAGATGCATTCTTTTCATCAGAAACACTGGAAGGCTGGACTTGGCAGGTAAGGTTCTTTAACTTCTGCCGTTAGTATATCCAGCATAATAACAAATTGCATGATTAATACCAATTAATTCTTTTCTGGGATTTAATAGACATGTAGCGAACTTGTGATACCGATCGGCCGTGGTAGCAACGATACTATGTTTCCAGCAGAGCCATTTGATCTGAAGGAGTACATTGAAGAATGCAAAAGCGCATTTGGAGTCCCCCCTAGGCCTCATTGGATAACAACTTATTATGGCGGTCATGTATGTCTGTTGTTCGAACTTCTGTGTGAAATTCCAGTGCATCCATGCATGTTCATAGTTGCAATTTAGAAGCAGATATGAGCTCCCTTCTTTTTTTCTCCCTTTTGAATGTGAAATTGCAGCATTTTAAAGAGGTTCTCAGGAGGTTCGGTAGCAACATTATCTTCTCCAATGGCCTCCGTGACCCTTATAGCAGTGGAGGGTGATAAATCTACCTTTGATGTTCTTACATAAAAAAAATGTTGTGAATCTTTCAAGCCTTTATTCTGGCATATTGGCAACGTAAGTTATATGTTTTTTCATCTGTAATCATGTAGGGTGCTGGAAAACATATCAGATAGCATATTGGCAGTGTATACAACTAAAGGTAATTTAATTCATGTTTCCCGTTCTAAATCCAGTTATATATTTCCAAGGATTCTAAAGGCCAGTTAGAATTTGGCACTTCGAGAAGGCTAGACACCTTTTGTTATCAGCAGGTTATTCTCAGATAATGATCTGTTGTTTTTATTGTGCAGGTGCACATTGCATGGACATACTGCCGGCCACAATTGGTGATCCTGATTGGGTAGTTTTGCAGAGAAACATAGAAATCGAGATCATTAACGGATGGATCCTGAAGTACTATCAAGATCTGCTTGAAAATTCTTCACAGATGATATTTCTTCATTGATGATATTTCTTCATTGTCAAAAATAAGAGCCTCCTTCAATCCCCCTCCTTCCAACTGTTTTCTCTGTTAAACGCTTTTCACTTTGAAATTGAAATGTGAAATTTTATTATTTCAACAAAATACTTGGATGTCCAAAAACAAGACTCAGTTTTCTTTTTCCAGTCAAGACTCAGTTTTCTTTTTCCTGTTGCAATTTCTGTGAGTTTACATTATTCAAGTAACAAGGGGAGAAGAAAAAAGAAACAAAAAGAAAACAGAGAAGCAACCTACTCTGCTACTTTTTCTTAAAAAATACTCAAACTGGATGTTACAATGGATCAAATGAAGAATCTTAAACACCTTGAGAATGGCAGTGCTTATTTTGCCTTCTGGTCATCGTGCTAAAAAAATTTCACATATCTAGAGGCCCAAATGCATCTTCAGAGTACTGTGGATCCAAAATTTCAAACTTCGGCCTTCCAGGCTGATCTCTTCCAAGTGGAAATTTCCAAAATGAATCAGAGTTTTGAAAGAAAATGTAAAATGCAACAGCAGACGCCAGGAACAGTCCTACGAGAACCAAATAAATCTGCCACTCTGCACGTGAAATGGAGGGAGAATCAGTCTCTTTACTTGAGGATACGTAAATCTAACACATGTAAATATGTGCAAGTGTAGAGGGAGAGAGCGACCTTTCCAATCTGCAGGAACATTCAACTTAGTTACCACTGCTCCCCATTCATTGGAAGTAGTAAGCACAACCCTGCACAGAAAACTCCAGAGGTGAATAACTCATCGAGTGCCGGTAGGAAAGAATGATAAAGATTGAAATTGGTTGCAGGTAGCATCAATCAACATTTTCGATCAATCAATCTGTGATAATTTTCAAATTAAGCATTTAGTTAATCACTGATCACATATACGAAATCGAATCATGAAATGGTGACTGGGAAATTTGTGCTTCAAAGATACTAAAGAAGAAAACTATATTTAAAGGAATAAGGATCAAGACAAGGTGAAATTAAAGTCTTGTGAACCAGAAGAAGCATTTAAAGGGTCCTTGTACTATTAAATTATTCATCTCTAATCACTGAGAAAAAAGAGTCGATGAGCCTTACCTTTGACTGGGACAGAACTCCAGAGATGTAATGCATGTACCCAGGTGCAGCCTCCTACTCAAGTGGGAAACCTCCATTGTCTTTACTTCTGCTACACAGACATCTCCATCTTTGCTTCCTCTATAATTGAAAAAACAGCATGTTAATACTTGGTTCTCACAGTTTTGCAAGCAAACTATGCTGCCAGGTTGCTGCAAATTTACTAGATAGCTTTCTCAAAGTCATTGCAGTCAGTAAGAGAGTGGGACTTCTAAGACATCTTTGCACTCCTATCCTAAACATATTTGAACATCAAGTTGAACAATCTATTTTACTACAAGAACGAGTTTTTGCACAGTAAAACCATTTTACAATGATGAGAGAAGGTATTTGGTGACTACTAGCAGATTTAAGACTCAGGAATTGAAAAAATATAAAATGAAATTGACTCGTGACCTCTAAATGATAAACGAGGATAATAGTAAATGAGTTCAATTACTGCAGAAGCCAAGATAACTGGTTGCAAATGTCCAATGGGTAAATGGCAAGTGCTTACAGAGCAAGATATTTCCCGTCCAGGCTGATAGACATAATGGCAGCAGGCTTTCTAAGTAGCCTCTTATACCCAATCTTTTTCCATGTACTTATATCATAAACTGAAGTGACAGCTTTGTCACCTGAATCAATGATATTCATAAAGTTTAGAATGAATGACTAAATATAATGATAAGCTATATTGTTACTCCTAACAACAAATGACTATACCTTTCTGCACAGCACAAAATAAAAATGGTTTCGTCCCATCCTTGGAGAATCGGCACAATTCAATCTTTTCATCCTGCAGGCAAATATAGAACCATTTTGGCAACAAGGTACAACCAAAATCTGAAGCACACCATCACAAATCCCTAGACTAAATAAAACATACTGAGTTGCGAGTCAAAGTAGCCACAGCTGAACCATCTTCTGCTTTCCATATTCTTGCTGACCCATCAGTAGATGTTGAAGCTAGGAACTCTGAATCCAGGCTAGAATATGATAGACAAACGAAGGCATACAATTCAGCAACTAGGATTGACAAAAAAAAACCCTTTATTGCCCCATCAGATTCTTCTATAAAACCTCCAAAAACAGGCTTAGTCTGTATTTATTTCTTCAAAAGCACATTTCATGACAGCAAAGTTGTTGTACTGACAAGCATTTGAATGCATTGTTTTCTCATATATCCAGATATGGATTCACACAACACAGAAAGTTATCACACAGGACATGAGTGGAAAAGAAACACTGACCTAAAATCCATATCCCTGACAGAATTGTGTGCTTTTGCTTCGTCCAAAATGATGCGCAAACTCGGCCACTTCAAAATTCTTACACGCCCATCCTGTAATTGAATAATATAAGACACCGTACTGCCTATCAGCTATATATACAGACATTTGGAACACAAGCAAAAGCAAGCCAGTGATAATCATAGTTCAAGTCACGAATTTATTGCTTACCACCCCACCAGTGGCAAATTTAGACCCATCAACACTAAAAGCCATGCAATTCTGTGGACCAACATCTTGGAGAGGAGGTAGTTCTTTGGCTAACAACTTTAAATTTGTTTCTTGACCAGACAACTCAAGTAATCTGTAAGCCACAACACAAACCAACCCCATGTTCCAAAACTTGTTCAGCAGCCAAAAACACATTCAATTCACACACTAGAATCTATTTGAACTCATTCAACTAAAAATAAACTATCTTTCCAATAAATCAGGGAATTCAAATGAGCATTCTTAGCTTTAAGTAAATCTTTTGAATGTCAGAAAAAAATAAAAAATAAAACAGCAGAACCATAATTTCTCTTAAAAATATTCTTCCATATTAATGTAGTGTTCATAAAGTTTGAAAATTTATTAACCAAGAAACTCACTTGCATCCACCTTTACTTGTAGAACACACAAAATCATCTCCATTTGGATGCACTGCAATTGTCACTGGTTCACCTTCTGTCTCTTCAAACACATAAGTTACCTAAGCAAAACCCATCAATCAAAGAGAAAAAAACATTAATCAAACCTCCCAAAAAACCCATTTTATAAAATCCTACCCCGATTAGTTTTTCATTGAAACGAGTCCATTAATGCCCAAAATTTGAAAAACCGAAAAGGGTCTCCATTTAGCATCTTTGACAGTATTAGAGGAACAAACCTGAGGAGAGTTTGAGAGAGAAGCTGTTTGGGGATCAAAAGAGAAGATCTCAAGCACAGACCGAGAAGCAGACTCTCTCTTCTTCGATGACTTGCCAAGCACAACAAGATTCAAGTTCTCAGGTCTCCGGATCCATGACCCGCATGTTACAGTTCCCTGCATGACCCCTGTATTGGGAGAACAAAGTCACAAACCTGAGGAAAACCCGGTCAAACTGGACAATATTTGGAGTTCTGCAAGGCACAAACAATTGAAGCGTGATGTACAAGAGTGTTGGTGCTGCTTTATATGGTTTTCTTTTCTTTCTTTCTTGTGGAACCTGCCCTACACGTTCGTAATGGTAAGACAGTAGAAACGGGAAAATCCAGAATAACAACTGAAATGTCAACGCTTTGGTGTACTAGTGGATTTTTCTCTTGGTGGTGGTGGATATTCTGTTAAAATGCCGCAGCAAAGGCATTTTTTTCAGAGCCAATTTGGCATTCTTGATTGCATTTTATTTTTTATAGGCTACAATGTTCTAAAGTACAATAAAAAGTGTTCGATGTAACAAGGAAGTTTGTTTTTGGTGGGTGATGAGATAAGCCAATCATGATATTTCGGTGGTATTTATAAAAAATGTTTTTTTTGTCGAAGGACTCTTGTCATTAGTTATATTATTATTTTTTATTGATATTAGTAAAAGTATTTTTAAGAATTTTTTAAAATTAAATCTCTTAATTTATATAGTTAAATATCTTAATTTATATTTATTTTTTAATTTGTCATCTAATTATTGTTAATGATTTTTATTTATTTATTTACATAGATAATTATAGATACATTTAATTAAATATTTACATAAACCTTTTGATTTATACTTTAAATTTTTTTCATTTAAAACAACACACTGATATAACTTGTATACATAATATTTTTCTGAAAAAAGAATTACAACCCATGATGGAACACAAATTAAATAGCCAGTACACACACCTGTAAACACAATTAAAAAAAAACATATATATATATATAAAACACTAACTTGGTATTGTGGTAGTTTTTGCAATCAAGATTTTCAAAAACAAATTATTTTTTTATAAATTATAATTTTTTTCTCAAATAAAATTTCAATAGACTTTAAGATGTATTAATTAACAAAGTATTTTTAAAATTATAATTAAAGTAAAACACAGATTCAATTCACCACATAGCAAACGGATTCCAACATGAAAATTCCACCTTATCTCTGATCAAGGGGAAAACACAATTTTTTTTTTTAAAAAAAACACTTTATCTTAAAAATAGGCTATGTTTCCATATTTTACAGTCTACTAACTACATAAAATTATAAATAATATAAAATAATTGAATAACGTGATAGAAACCTAGTTTATAAAATGCCCCACCTATTTTCTTCCTGGTAATTAATTGTTCCTCTTAATTCTCCAAGCTTCTTTAAAAATCGCAATAAAACAAGTTAGGGTTGAATTTTACACCAAATGCCTCACTGAATCGTGTGTACCTTCCCCTCCTCCCCAAAGGATCTCAAGTTGGAGTCCTATTAACGAATAAAAAAACGTCAAAGTCAATTTCTTTAAAAAATTAATCGATAAAAAAAAAAAAAACCATCTAAAGATAAAGAGGGCTGGGCTCCCTTTGGTACTGGGCAGGTAGGCAAATAAAAGGTTCAGGGAGCCCAAGAAAGAACAATACCAAGCCCAATAAAAGGCCCACAATATTGAATAAAAGCCCAACTCTATTTTCTTTCATTTCCTACCAATTCCACAACCCGGCCAAACTGAAACTGCAAAACCCTAAAAACCTCCATAATAGCAGATCATGTTTCAACTCAGGCACAGACGGTTGCTACAATTTTCATCAACCTTGCGTCCAGCAAGAAAGTAATATTGAACTGCATGCATAAAGATATTGCCTTTTTCCTTGTTTTACCAAAAACCCTAAAAGCATCTCTCCTCCAAGTAGTCTGCTGCTTCTGAAAGTGCACTATAACATTCACAGGTATCAACACTAACCCTAGAAACAGTTTCTTCGTTAACTTGTCTGTGCACTGGCTTGTTTTATACCTGTTTACTCTAGCTTGGTTTTGTGTAATGGCGTGTTACAAGTTGCGCACATAAAGTTTATTTCCTGGGCTAGTATTGATATCTCTGTTTAACTTTTGATGTACCCTTTTGTTTGTTTTTTGAGAAAATTTGAAACGGTAATCCAATTAGTTGTGTTTAGCTCATCTGGGTTTTATTTTTCTAGCTTTTATTCTGTGGTTTTTCTTGCTTTCACGTTCCAAAGTTTGTAAATGTAACGTTTAATATGGATTTTTTTGGCATTAATTAACTTGAAAGTTATGGGTTTGCGTATTCAATGTATGTTTGCTTGATGTTGAATTCATGCAATTCTCTGGATGATATTTTTTGGCTATTTATGCAGTATACGTATTCTGTGAATAATGAGTGGTTAATTGGTAGCTATCTTGATTCTGCAGGTTTGGAACATAAAATTTAAGTGGACAGATGGGTGCGAAACAAGAAAATGGTGACCCTGAGGATATTTTGCCTCCTCCTGAACAAGTAATTCGTTTCTTTGATTTACAGTAAAATAACCATGCTTCAATTGTTGAAATGGTTGGCTTTAATGCAATCGCTTAGCTTTTTTGTAACCTGTTGATTGTTATAGCTGTTATTTGCTTATATGTTTGTTTAAGACTATAGGAACTGATCGTGGTCAGTTTCTGTTTGCAGGAATTATCTCACGAGTTGGATATGAAAGTAAAGAAGTATCTTAGAGGAGAAGGAGCTGATTTGGAGGTCAGAAATTGGTGTTCAACATTTCCAGTCGAAGAACCTTTTCTTTTCCGAGGGTTTTTTTTTTATTGCATTTTGATTTTGATTCTCCCTATCTACAGGTTTTAAAAGACAAAAAGCTCAAGGGTCAACTTTATGATAGAGAAAATTTATATGGAAAATCTGCAAAAGCTGCAGCCAAGACTGAAAAGGTGGATAATTACTCTCCTTTTCTTCACTTCTCTAGTTCTAAAAAATTAATTGGTCAAATTTCTTTTACGAGTTACATGTTAATAGGGTATATCTTTGCTCCTTCAAATGCTTTATTTGTGGTTCGAGATACTAATTTCTTGTTGTTCCATGTCTACTGGATTTTGTATGCCATTCCTTCCACTGTTCTCTGGCAGAAAATACACTGCATTTCTATTTTTATATTTGAGTACTTCATAATATGTGATCTTTTAATCAGTGGCTTTTGCCAAGTGAGGGAGGCTATCTCGAGGCTGAGGGTATAGAGAAGACATGGAGGATCAAACAGGACACAATCGGCCGTGAAGTTGATATCTCAAGCGCAAAGAATCAATATGATATAGTCTTGCCAGGTTCATGTCTGCTATGTGATTTCTTTCTAATGGTTGGTTTACAATCAAAAATTGTTTTAGCCAGGAATGTTTATGAAGGCAACTTCATTGCAACTTTCCCAGCTCACTTGGTGAATAACTTAGCAATGCATGTCATATGCATTTGAATCCATCATTTCACATGTCAATTTGGATTACATAAAAGAACAAGCAGAGAGAAGAAATGCTGGAAATCATAGTGCGACTTTTCTGAATATCTTTCGGGAAAACGTTGCATATTTTCTTATCCATGCTGTGCTAGGTCTTTCTTGCAAACTCTAATTAATCCTGAAACTATCGTTATTCCAAGAGCACAAAATTCTGTTTGTAAAATTCTTGAGCCATATTTCCTCTTAATTAAGTTTGCTTTTTTTTTCTTTAAGAAAAAAAATCCAAACCTTTTTCTTTGACTGTCAGTTATGTAACATTCTTGCCTGGAATTAAACTGTGCAGATTTTGAAAAAAAAATCCAATCCTCTTAACATTCTTGACTGTCAGGTTAATGTCGTGAAAAAAAACTTCTGAAACTTCCTTTTATTTTCACTGAAATGTGCAGATTTTGGTCCATACACTCTGGATTTTACTTCAAGTGGTCGATACATGGCAGCTGCTGGTCGCAAGGGGCACTTGGCTGTTGTTGACATGAAGAATATGAGCTTAATTAAAGAGATGCAGGTGTGTCCTGGTGTTGCCAAGCTTAATGAGATGCAACTGGGTTCTAGATGAGACCTATTATATAAAGGATATTTAGGCCTTGAATGGATATTTATATGCCACCGTTATTTGATATGTTTTACTGGTATTTTTCTTTACCAGGCCATTTAGGCCTTGACCGGAAATTAGATGGTGTGCTAATTAATTTTATTATTTCAGGTTAGAGAAACAGTGCGTGATGTTGTGTTTTTGCACAATGAGCTGTTCTTTGCTGCTGCCCAGAAAAAGTATGGCTTTTTTCCCAGAAAAAAACAAAAAAAAAACATGTATAATTTATAACTACTTGCCCAAACAAGACTGAACATTTTAATATACTTTATATGTAGCTAATAATTTCGAGTTATGATAGGTACCCATACATTTATAACAGAGATGGTGTCGAACTTCATTGTTTAAAGGTCAGTGGATTGTCTTTTGATGAATTTTATATATCTTTAAGCTGCAGAGATATCATTTCTTGTGTCTAAATGAACTGGTATGATTTTTCTTTTCATTACAAAGCAAATGGGCTTACTGTCTGTCAATCAGTCCTTGAACTCAATTTATTTTGCTTGCATTGACTGTCTTTGCACCATCACAAGATTGGTCACACCATCCTGCATGGCAGTACACTTCCTTTGAATATCAGGGTTCACCATACTGCACTGCTATGTACTTGATTTTTTATGCAAATTTCAAGTTTAATTCTTTGTTGCACTCCACAATTCCAATTGTTTATATAAATGCATAAGTATGCGATTAAGTTACATTATTTACAGGAACATGGTGCAGTGACAAGGCTTCAGTTTCTGAAAAACCACTTTCTCTTGGCGTCAATAAACAAATTTGGGCAGCTGCGATACCAAGATGTTACAATGGGTGAGATGATAAGCAATTTCCGGACAGGTTTAGGCCGTACTGATGTGATGCAGGCCAATCCTTTCAATGGGGTTGTTGCTTTGGGTCATTCAGGTGGTACAGTAAGCATGTGGAAGCCCACTAGTGCGGTTCCCCTTGTCAAGATGCTGTGTCATCCTGGGCCTATCACAGCAATGGCATTTCATCCTGATGGCCATCTCATGGCCACGTCTGGCAAGGAAAAGAAAATTAAGATTTGGGACGTGAGGAAATTTGAGGTTCTCCAAACTATAAGAGGCCATGCAAAAACCTTGGACTTCAGTCAAAAAGGTTTACTAGCTGCTGGAACTGGATCGTTTGTTCAGGTTTTTGGAGATTTCTCTGGATCACGGAATTACAGCAGACATATGGGTCATTCTATTGTGAAAGGTTATCAGATAGGGAAAGTTGCATTTCGACCATACGAAGATGTTCTAGGCATAGGGCACTCCACGGGATGGTCTTCAATTCTTATCCCAGGTTCAGGGGAACCCAACTTTGACACATGGTTAGCAAACCCATTTGAAACTACTAAACAACGAAGAGAGAAGGAAATTCACTCTCTTCTCGACAAGCTCCCCCCCGAGACAATTATGCTGGACCCTTCAAAGATTGGTACAGTGAAGTCAGCAAAGAAGAAAGAGAAACCAACAAAGAAGGAGATGGAGGCGGATATGGAAGCTGCTGTTGAAGCAGCCAAGGGAACTGCCATTAAGAACAAAACAAAGGGGAAGAATAAGCCAAGTAAAATAGCAGTAAAGAAAAAGGAGATTGTTGTAAGGGCCAAGAAACCTTTCTTGGACCAACAAATGAAAGAGGAAGAAAACGTGGCTAAAAAGAAGCAGAAAATCAGCGAGGAAATTTCGTTACCTACGGCTTTGCAAAGATTTGCCCGTAAGAAAGCAACGGCATAATTGTTCTGAGCCCCTTTCAAGCTACTGTGTTTTTTTGCTGTCACTCCAATTTTGTCTTACCATTAACTAAAATGTATGTTGTTTAACTATAGCTACAAATGCATTCAAAAATCTTGATGGTTTCATTACTTTGTACGATCAAAACATGGGTCAGAATTAGACTTCAATTTTCATTATTCCTCTCTTGGAAATAACGTGTTAAGAGTCAAAGGTTTGAATAACAGCTTTTTTACAACAGTTTTGAAAAATGGTTGGTTTAAATTTATTTGAATATACATTTCATTTTTAATGAAAACATTGTTTTGAGAAAATCTATAATTTATACTTATTTTAAAACCGGCTTTCATAAATTTGTAACCGCAAAAACTTGAACATTTTTAGTGCTGTTCTTGTGTCAAGAAATGCATTTCAAGAAATACCCGCTTTCTTTTCTTCATCATTTGTTCGGGAGGTGACCAATGAAGTTGCTATGGATGATGATTCTTGTGTTTCGGCCACTGTCATGAAGGATATATATCGTTAATCATTGTTCGGTATCGGTTCCTTTTTCCTCTTACATGTATTTTTACGAGTAATCACAACATTATGTGCTGGAACTGCAAAGGTGCAGGGAAACAGGATTTCAAGACTATATATTATTGGTGAACTAGGGAGAAGATGCAAACCTCATTTTTCCTACTCGGGACTCATTTTTCGTTGGTCAGAGCAGAGGAGGTTTCCACTGCATTGGGTTTCGACACTGTTGTTAGAGTGGATGCCAGGGGGTTTGCTGGCATATAGGCTTTATGGATTTCTCAGATGATTCACGTTTTGTTCATGTTTAACTTTTGTCGGTGGTGGATCATGCTGGGCTGCAATGGTTGTGCTATGCGGTTTATGCTAGTCCTCTTTCTGCTCTCAATGATAAATTATGGACTCGTCTCCATGAATTATACTGCTGATGTTCGATTGGATACAGGGGTTTGTGTGATGAGAACTATCTTCCCTGAAGCATTTTCAGTGTTAATTTTAATGAGACTATTATCATTATCACATAATTGCCAAGTTCTTGAAGACGACAGTACCTCCTGTGAATAAATACAAAGGAAAATTGTTACTTGCTTTTTTCGGTGATATTTTTTAAGGATTATTTTTTTTTATTTGAGGATACTACAAAGAACAGAAAAAATGTTTTTTTGAAGTAAAGAGAAGAGAGCTAAATATATCTTTTGTAATATAGAATAAAAATAAATAATTTTCTAGTCCAGTTGAAAAGGAAAAATAATCAAAATTATTAATTAAATTAAATTTTATAAATTTTATAAATATTTTAATTTAATTTAATTTTACATGTGATTTAATTTGACTTGATGAAATAATGCCATAAGACAGCCTAGAGGAGGGCAAGCAGTCGCCATTATAGGCATCAAACCAATACGAAAGATACCCCAGGCCGCCCATTGCCCAAACGAACATCTATGGCCCTCTCGTCTTGCACTCTTACCCTCTCTCACTCTTCTTTACGCCGCCACGTACACAAATACACCACCACTATCCACCTCGCCCCTCCTCCGTCTCCTCCTCCTCACTGGAACTTGCCCAATCCACCAGTACTTCCTTTCCGACGTCTCGTTTCCTTTCCTCCTTACATTCCTTGCTCCTCCCTCATTTCCGCCACCGCACCTCTACTTCAAGACGCCGGTGCCACGGCTACTGTACTTGCTGGTGCTTACAGTCTCGTTCGCACTTTTGATACTCTCACTCAGCGAAATCTCATTCAACAGAGTTTGAGCAGAAAACTAGTTCATATACTTTCGGGCTTGCTTTTTGCTGCTTGCTGGCCTATTTTCAGGTATCAATCCTTAGTGGGATTTCTTTGAAATTCAACCTCAAAAATTGAATCTTGGGATTATCTTGTGATTTGAGTTTTTCTTGCTTTAACTTATACCTCAGTTCTTCGTGATGTTTGATCCTAGAATAGCACCTCAACACAGGCTCGCTACTTAGCTTCTGTAGTACCTCTTGTGAATTGCTTAAGGCTTATTGTAAATGGCTTCTCTTTGGTTACTGATGAAGGGCTCATTAAATCTGTTACTCGAGAAGGAAATCCGCAGTAATTTTTCTCATTATCTCATTGATTATTTATGGGCTTTTCGTTCCTCTTCTGAACAAGCAAAGCTGATGATCTTTTGTTGTTTTTTCTTACAGGGAGTTGCTGAGAGGACCTTTGTATTATGTTTTGATATTGATTTTGTGTGCTCTTGTTTTTTGGCGTGAGTCTCCAACTGGGGTGATCTCTTTGGCCATGATGTGTGGTGGGGATGGTAAAGCCTAAAAACCTCATAAATTTGCGTTGTTCAAACTCCAGACTCTGTGCTTATCTCTTCCTGCTTAAAGTTATCGATTGATTTCTTTAGTGGTCTTTAGGTGTGGCTGATATAATCGGTAGAAGATTTGGGTCATTGAAGCTTCCTTACAATCAACACAAGAGCTGGGCTGGTAGCATATCTATGTTCATCTGTGGCTTCTTGATTTCTATTGGGTGTGTTTCAGATCACCTAAAATTCTAACCAGTCATGTCATATTGTAATAAACTACTGCGTACCATTAAATACTTATTAGACCTTTTTTTTCTTTGTTGTCTTGACAACTAGGATGCTGTTCTACTATTCAGCCCTCGGATATTTCCAGTTGGATTGGACATGGACAATTCAGAGAGTGGCTTTAGTGGCTTTAGTGGCAACTGTTGTAGAGTCCCTTCCAATTACAGAGGTAGTAGATGACAACATAACTGTTCCTTTAGTAAGCATGGTGGTATCAATGCTAAGCTTCGGTTACTAGCTAGCTTGGTCTATGCATCCAAGTCTTCTGCTGTCTGTGCTGTGTTTAATCATTCCAGCTCATGTCTATCATTGCAATGTATTTTATAGTCGTTTTTCTCTCTTCTAGCCAAGCAATCAAATATCTTACCTTTTTTATCGTAACAAGAAAAATCCTCCTTTCTACTAGTACGAATTCCAATGATGGTAGTTTTGAGAGCTCCACACTATCACGAGAGTAGCAAGCAATATGCCCGGTTCACTAGATTCTACCACCGCATGGCTCAATCATGAATCATGCTCAAAATACGAGTTTGATCATGGCTCGTTCTATAGCGCTATATATATGCTTTACACATGCAAGCCAGCCATTCTTTTCGTCTAGGGGAAAGTGGTTTAGGTAGCTCGGCCATTTTGGATCTGTCAACTGCTATATATTCCCTGTTATTTCAATCCAAGGCGATCTCTGGAAAAGTTTTGGCATGCAAAAGGTCTCTGCCTACTCGACCAGGAGCTTTGATAGCTGTGAAAAACAGGACGACTGGTAAATCATTTCCTAACATACCTTGTAGACAGTTGTGTTTTTTTTTTTATGCTAGCTAGGTTGCCCTATCAATCTTCTCCCATGACATGACCACTATTTTAAATTTATTTTTAATATTAATATATTAATATAATTTAAAAATACAAAAAAATAATTTTTAAAAAAATATTCTGGAATCTCATTGGTGGCATCTTAATTATACCAAACTTGTAAACCATATAATTAATGACATGTTCGAACCATTTTACTAGATCTCAGGAAGCCTATTTGAGAGTGTGGTTGTGGTTGTTTTTCAAAGTATTTTTTATTTAGAAATATATTAAAATAATAATTTTTTTATTTTTAAAAAATTAATTTTAAAATCAGCATATCAGAATAATTTAAAAATACTAAAAAAATATTAATTTAAAATAAAAAAATTTAAATTATTTTAAAATATTTTTAAAAAATAAAAACAAAAACAAAACGGAGTTAGTCAGAATGTGGGCGTTTACTATAGCCATACCTTACTTGTAAACCATACAATCCATGGCATGTCCGTACCATTTTACTAGACCCCAGCTTGTATGTGTAGTCAGGATGGCTGGCCCTTACTATACCTAACTTGTAAACCATACAATCCACGGCATGTCCGTACCATTTTACTAGACCCCAGATGTAGTTAGATTTCGAGACCTGCCTCCCTTGCTCAATTCACCAACAACCAAGTTTTTCTTTTCAAAATCTGCTGATTTTATATTTTTTTTAAAAAAATTCAAAATAACATAGTTTTAATCTTTTTAAAAAAATAGTTAATCCAAGTTAATTCATCCATCTCGTAACCTATCTAGATCTTGTACCGGGTAAAACTTTTAAATCGAGCTTATTAACTATGAGAAAATACCATTGTTATGCTTTTTGGTCCAACATTAGCATGTGATTATATGCATATACTTAGATAGCAAATCATTCTTCTTGGTTTAGAAAATGGGCTTTCAACTGGTTAAATTTGGGCTTTTAATTGCGACTTCTGACTTAAATAATATAAAGGGAAATGCTATGGTTTGATTGCCTCTTGGCCCAGTTCTACCTCTTTACTGGCTCCATCTGTGTACGAGAATTGAGAAACAAGGGCACGAGTATATGAAACAAGGAGAATCGAAAACTATATCAGATTTTAAGTTTGTTTTATATAAATTAATTGTTTGAATGTTATAAATTTTATGGCCACTAAAAACTTACATAATTATTAACTTTAAAATCTCAAAAGATTAGTCGAGATATACATAAACTAGTCCAGACACTTATAATTAATAATAAAAAAAAAAACCTAAGATAGCCTTGTTGCCTTCTATTGATGCAAACCTGTGGCCGCTCCATAATGACATATATGCTTTCGATTGATTGTGGATATATTATAGCCTTTTTGCCCGTCAAAAAATGAATCCTACAAAAAAAAAAATGATATTCAATAGATTAGAATTATTTTTTGTTATTTTATTTTCCAAAAAAATCACTAAACACTTGAAAACGTGGGAAATAGTTTTTTTTTTTTTAAGAAAAGAAAATGTAATGGAGCCTAATATATACGATCATGAAGTATCGTTGCTTTATCCTCAATTATTACATGGTAGATGGGATTGGATAAAATACGATTAAAATGGAAAGAATCAAGGATCCAAAACTAAAAGAGGAGGCATGAAAATCTAACCATGAAACAAGAAATAAATTAATTTTAGTTTAATTTCATTTTACACACCAGATATTAATGCAGATAAAATAATAATTTCTTTTCCCTCCTCACCTCACGTATCAAATATTACGTGGTCCTGACCTTGTTGGTATACGTTGACCTTGAAATAGAACCAACCAGCACAGAGTGGCCTTGTTCGTTGCATTTTATTTTTTTATCAGATAAAATGTCCTGAAATGCAATTTTTTTAAAAGAAAAAACTTAAAATCTTGAAAATACTTATGAGATAAGAAGGCTAGTGTTTCTAAAATATAAACATTTGAAAAATTCCCAAACATTGAAAGTTTTGGAGAGAAAAAACCAAAGACATAATAGAAATCAAAGTTATTTGAAATGTTTTTTTATATATTTTTTTAGAATTATAATTTTACTAATGAAATGGTTTTTAAAATTTTAATTATCAATAAATTTCCAAGTTTTTTATCTTCAATGTTTTTGTAGTTTTAATATTTTATTTTGATAAAAGATTTAATGGCTACGAATTTTGGAATCTTTTTATCTGCTTACAATTTACTTGAATTTAAGTATTTGAGTTGGTTTTTTATTTATTGAGTATTTTAAAAAATAGTATTTTCTCACAAAAAAATATTTTTTAGAAAAAATTTAACGGTTGATAATTATTTTGCCTTTTTATTTATTGTAGCATCTCGGTGTTTGCTAGTTCCTTAAACATGTTCACAAGCTTAAATTTTCTTTTTAAAAAATTGTTCTCCTTGTCTCTTGGATGTAATGACCGGCTATTGTAGGAATAGTTTTTATTTATTAAGATATTTGAAAATTAAAATTTTTATTACCTGGTCATTACTAAAACAATCTTGAATCTTAATCAAAAGGAGACATATATATATATATATATATATATATATATATATATATATATATATAAAATAGTCTGGATCATTCTTATGGATCAATAAAAAATTACAAGGAAACCTGGACCAAAAATTTCCAAGAACATGTTATAAGAGCGATTTACAAGGAACTAGTTATATTCTGAAATTATTTAACAAATAAAATTAGTTAAATTATTTTTCTGGGTTTTAATCCAATATAAAATTTAAGTTGATTTGCTACAGTCAATCCACTCGTTTGAACTTGTCAAAATTTGACTTAATTATTTTTTAAAAAATATTTTTTAATTATTTTATAAAATAAAAGTCTACCTTTTCAATTCACAATCCAATTCTCACCCCGATTCAATCTCGGATCGGATTTTATAATTATATGCATGTGCTGTAAGAATATCGTACATAGGAAACATCATGTTACACTGAAACCGAGCATGAAACATCAAGTCAGGTTGGAATTGAATAATGTGGCTTCCCGGCATTATAACCAGATCAGCTTTATTAGTGACGCTACAGATAATTGTCAACGATCATTCATGAGCTTGAGAAAATGGAGAGAGGGTAAAATAAATAATTTGCTGAAAAAATTAGGATTCATTTGGAAAAAAATATAATATTAGCTTTTAAAATACTACTAAACATTTAAAAATAACAATCATAATTAAATTGATGGTTTCTAAACAGAGATTTAGCCCAATCAAGTTTTTAAACAATCAATTTTAATTTCCTTTCACTTCTTCCATGGGATATATATATATATATTACTTACAATCGCTTTTCTTTTACTCGACAATTAAATAAATTAAGGTATATTTGAATTAATTTAGGTGTCAACCAAAATTAAATTTTATTTTTGAAAACACATCCTCTAAATTGACTTGATATATTAAAAGAAATAATTATTCTGGATGCAATACTCGAGATTCAAATTTAAAAATAGAAAACTTCCATGATCAGCATGCTATCCTATTGAAACTAAGCAAATTAAATCATGGCTGAAACCGCGTCTCGTTTTGGCTATAGATGACTAGCAAAAGCTTGGTAGAGAACACCAAATGAATCTCTTGTTCTTCAATTTCTTTTCTTTTCTGTGTTCGTGTTTCCACGTCTAGACAATTTCATGTCCCACCGAATTTCGGAATTAATTGTTTAACTGGCACATGTTTTGCCATTATAGAAATTAATTAATTCCATACAGGCACATTAATTAATTAATGCCTCTGCTAGTCTATTGTATCCATGGAATGTTCAAGCTGCCTCAGGCTCCAACCTTGGAATCTTTCCTTGGCACAAAACAAGCAACAATTAACCTAAAATATTCCGGTCCAGCTAGTATACGATCATGCAATATGCATATATAAAACAAATATTAAAGCTTTTTTTATTTTTGATAAACCTGTTTGTAGCAAGATTTGGAACGTAAGTTTCACAACTAGAAGATTCGTTTAGAATTATATATACATTTCAAGGTAAACTCTTAAATTAGTAATCTAATGATGAATTTTGATTGATCAATTTGATAATATTTAGCAATAAATTATCAAAACTCCTCGAAATTCTTTATGTCAAGTGTGGATATATGATTGTTTCAACTTTCAAGTAGTCCTAGTTATTTTTTAGATTTTCTATAACAAAAATTCATAGCCTTCGCTAGACTTCCCCTACTTGATCCTTTTTTTTAGACCATTTTCTTGAAACCTCAACATGATCAGAGAAGCCAGATTCAGTTTCATTGGACAATAGCCAGTTTATACGATCATTTTGTTGAAGTTTGGATAATTTTTTTTGTGAAAAAATAAATAAACAAATTTGTTCAAATTATTTTTTTTAAAGAAAAATTCTAATTACAGATCAAGAATTAATTAAATATATTAGGAATCATATGTGTCAATAAATGCAAGAAAATAAAATGTTAACACGTCTATTCAACTCGTTTTTTTGCAGGTCGAATATTTTTATTTTCAATGCAAAAGAATTAATATATGTGTGTTATTAGCGTCTTTTTTGACATCGAGTAAAGTATATAACCGTGAATCAAAAAGTCGATATTTATATATAATAAAATACATCAAAGATCACGTGTTAATAAAAATATATAAGATCTTAAGCTAATTTTTAACGCAGCAGGAGAATGGAACAATGTTGCAATTGCTACGGTGAAACACTGTTTTCTTAGTCTTTATATAATAATTTTTCAAAAAAAAGTGTAAAGAAAAAAATTAAAAAATATAGATAAGAACAAAAAATGGTATAAATAGATCAAGTGTAGAGTAATAAATATTTAAAGTGTAAGAAACATAAAATAATATGTTTTTTCCCAAAAAATGTAAGGAAAAAAAATATTACAAAAAAATACAAACAAAAAAAAATGATAAATATATTAAGTGTGAAATGATAAAAATATCAAGTATAAAAAGAAAACAAATATAAAAAAAATATTTTTTAAAAACACCTGAAAATTACAATTTTATCATCACTACATTAAAAACAAATAATAAAATTTATAATTATATTATTTCTACGTGAAAATAACATTTCTTTTCTAGTATATGTATAATAATTATTGTAAAAAGATTGGTTTGGTTACCAAACCCGATACGATGTCCATATCGGAGAAAGCAATAGATGGAAACCAAACCAAAAGGAAATTAATCCTGCAACAATGGGCTGATGAATTCTTCTGGGCTCTTTTTTTACCGCACTCGGATGAAAATGAAACAGTCAAACACGAAATATAGAGTGAGTTCGTTTCCTTGTTTTTGCGAACATAATTAAATGTTTGATATTTTATATTATGAGCCTGGAAAAAAAAATTGAGTTTAAAATGTAGTTTTTGTCAATTGATTTTTACATGATTTTTTAATTGAGTTTCGTAAAATTCTGTTTGTTTTTATGTTTCAAAATTATTTTTTTCAAAATTTGAAAATTTTCTATTTTTTTCTTTACTTCAAATTATTTTTTTTGTATTTTCAGATCATTTTGATACTCTGATATCAAAAATAATTTTTAAAAAATAAAAAAAATTATTTTTATACGTTTCAAATAAAAAACACTTTTGAAAAGCAAACACAACCAAACATTTTATACATGTTTTTTGCTACACATAAACCTCAACTATAATTTTTACCAAACACGTATCTAAATCCAACTAACTACATACAACCATATATTTTTTAAATTTACTTTTTTTAAAACTACAATAACAAAAATTACCTCATAAACAAAGAAGCTCAATTATATTCCACTTTGTAATAACAACATACGACAACGACCACTATAGTGATAAGGATCGCGGCTTTTTTTTCCCAAACAATTTATTAATTGGATTGGATCGCGGCTTCTTTTGCGTTGGATGTTTAGTTGAACTGGGTTGGTATAACATGACTAATTTTTTAATAATTTAACTGAACTATCCAAATCCGGTTGGATCATCAAAAAATTTAAAATAAAATAAAATCATATTGTTTTAATAAAAACAGTTGATATAGATTCATCAAGTTATTTTTTAGATTAAACTCCGAGTCTGCGTGGCTACTATTAATTTAAATTTTAGATTAGTTACTCTTCTATAAAAAGAGAATAGAAAAGAAGGGTGGTCGTTCAAAAAGAAGAAAGCAAACACAAGGAAGGGACAGCGCATGTCAAGAGAGCTGGACAGATACAATTATCAAAAGACTTCTTATCCGCGAATCTTCGGGCTTTTTTCCTTGCTGCGCTCAATAAATTCGTCGGCATTCTACTTTTGTACACGAAAGACATTGAGATGCCGAAGTGGCCATCTCGAAGAGATCAACAAGTGTTAAATTGCCTAATCAACTCGGGGATTCGAGGGTTAGTTGGACAAATTATTGATTATAATTGTTTCATGACGCCATATTATAGATAATTAGACAGTTTTTAGCACGAACGTAATCGAAATCCAAGATTTTCTACTATGTCATCAAGTAATTAAATACTTTACAGGATAGATCACTTGGGTCTGATTGTGCGCCATGGTTAATAATATTCAGCTACTACTTGCCTAAAATGGAGCAAACCAGGTGCGGCAGGGTTTGGCTAATTGAGTCTAACATACGGAGCAAAGTCTGTCGGCGTAGCTTTCATTTATTTATGCTTATTTTTTTCATTTATTTAAGGGGGAGATGGTAGAGGATTTGATAGTTTATGAACTGGGATTTGCTTCGGACAAAGGAGGGAAAGACGCTAGTCGTTGGCTGGTTGGTTTTGGCTATGCGACATTAGCCTCTTCCACTGGGTTCCGGTTTTTCACTGGCCGACAAGATAAAAAGGAAAAAAAAAACTATTAAAACCAAATATATTTGTTTGGTAATATCTTTCCAGATTTTTATTTTCGGAGTGAATTCCGAGAAATTTGCATTTTCTAAAACGGCAACATGGTTGGCGATTAAGAAAGTAAGATTAGACATTGGTGAGTGGATTTAGTGGCCACTGGCCGCTTAGCTATCACCCGACAGTGGTTGTGGCAGCGTCCTAAAGATGGCTAAGGAAGAAGATGAGAAATAGGTGGA